>NW_027514139.1:72814-94942 GCF_048772815.1 Callospermophilus lateralis | reverse complement strand
GGGGGAGAAGGCCCAGGGAGCACGGCCCTGGGGAACAGAGTCAGGGGAGCAGGAACAGGGGAGCAGGACTTGGGGGAGTAGGGACCAGGGGACAGGGACAGGGTGGGCAGGGACAAGGAGGAGCAGGTGGGGCAGGGTCCAGGGAGAGGAGTATTAGAGGACCCGGGATAAGGAGAGCAATGCTAGGGGTGCAGAGCCCACAGGGAGTAGAGCCAGGAGGAGAAGGGCCAGGGGAGCAGGGCCTAGGTGGAAAAGGGCCGAGGGAGAACATTACCAGGGGGAGCAGGTTCTGGTGGAGCCTGCCCCGGGGAAGTAGGGCAAGGGGTGAGCTGGGATAGGGGAGCAACCCCAAGAGAAGCAGGGAACAGGGGGAGAAGGGCCAGAAGAGCAGGGCCCATGCAGAGCAAGATGAGGTGGAGCAGGGCCCAGGGGGGAAGGGTCCAGGGGAAGTAGGGAGCAGAGGAGCATGGCCCAAGGGAGCAGGGCCTGGGGAAGTTGGCCATGAAAGCAGGGCCTGGTGAGCAGGGCCTGAGGGAATGCGGCCGGGGAAGGAGGAACAGGGCCAGCAGGGCTAAGAGGGAGCAGGACTCAGGAAGAGGTGAGCCCAGTGCGGAGCAGGGCCCAGGAAAGCAGGGCCAGGAGGAGCAGGGCACAGGAGAATCAGATATCAGGGAGAATAGGGTCCGTGGTATTACGGACCATTTGGGGCAAGACCATGGGGAACAGAGCCCACGGAGAGCAGGACCAGGGGGAGCAGGGCTCAGGGGAGCAGGGCCCAGAAGGAGCAGGGTCCAGGGAACCAGGGCCAGGGGAAGCAGGGCTGAGGAGGAGCAGGGCCCAGGGGAGCGGGGCCAGGGGCTGCAGGGCCAGGGGTTAGGTCCAGGAGGAGTTAGCCCGTTGGGGAGCAGGGCCATGGCTATCAGGACCAACTGGAGCAGGACACAAGGAGAGCAGAACCAGGGGTTTAGGGCCAGGGGAGAAGGGCCCAATGCAAGGGGAGCAGTCACCCAGGAAATCAGGACAAGAGGGAGCAGGGCCAAATAGAGCAGGGCCCAAGGGGAGCAGAGTCAGGGGAATACAGCCTGAGTGAGCAGGACCAGAGGGAGCATGGCCCAGGGGAGCAGGGCCACAGAGGAGCACAGCTCAGGGGAGTAGGGCCCAGAGGTGCAGAGCCAGGGGGAACAGGGCAAGGAGGAGCATGGCTAGGGGGGGTCAGGGCCCAGGAGAAGCAGAGAACAGGGGAGAAGGGTCCAGGGGAGCAGAGCCCATGGGGAGCAATACCAGGGGCAGCAGGGCCCAAGTGGGAAGGTCCCAGGTGGAATAGGGCACAGGCGAGCAGAGCCAAGGAGGAGTATGGTCCAGGGAGCAGGCCCAGGGAAAGCAGGGACCAGAAGAACAGGGCCCATGGGTAGCAGGGCCAGGGCGAAAGGGCCCATGGGGAGCAGGGCCAGGGGAAGCAGGACACAAGGGGTGCAGGGCCCAGGGGAGCAGGCCAAGTGGGAGCGAGTTCCAGGTTGACCAAGGCCCAGGAGGGGCATAACCAGGGGAGCAGGGCCCTGGGGAGCAAGACAGGAGGGAGTAGGGCCAGGGAAGCAGAACCAGGGCCAGGTGGATCAGGGTCCAGGAAGAGGAGGACCAAGGGGAGCAGGGCCCAGGAGAGTAGGGCTAGGGAGTGCAGAGCCTACAGGGAGGAGGGCCGGAGGGAGTAGGGCCAATGGGGAACAGTATCAGGGAGAGCATGGCCCGGGGAGCAGGGCCATTGAAAGTAGGGCCAGGATAAAAAGGGCCAAGGGTAGAAGGGCCCAGGGAGAGAAGTACATGGGGGTGCAGGGCCCCGGAGTTCAGGCCCAGGGGAGCAGGTCCCATGGGGAGCAGCGGTCGGAGGTGCATGGCTCAGGGGCATGGTCTAGGGGAGCAGAGCCCATAGGGAGTAGGGCCAGGGGGAGCAGAGTCAGGGGTAGCAGAGTTTGGAGTAGCAGGGCACAGGGAAGCAGGGCCTAGGAGAGGAGGGCCAGGGGGGCCAGTTCCATAGGGAGTAGAGCCCAGGAAAGAGGACCGGGGGAGCAAGGCCAAAGGGGCGGTAGGTCCAGGAAAGCAGGACCAGAGGGAGCAGGGCCCAGGGTAGGAAGGCCTAGAGGAGCAGAGCCAGGGGGATCAGAGCCCAGGGGACAAGGCCAAGGAAGCAAGGCCCAGAAGAGCAGTGCCAGGGGAGCAGGGCCTGGTGTGCAGGGCCCAGGGGAGCAGGACTGCGGAAATAGGGCCCAAGGGAGCAGGACCATGAGGAGCAGCACCCAGGAGGAGCAGGACCGGGCAGAGCAGGGCCCAGGGAGAGGAGGACCAGGGGGTGCAGAGCCCAGGAGAGCAGGACTAAGGGGAACAGTGCCTACAGGGAGTAGGGCCAGGGAAAGAAGTTACCAGAGGAGCAGGACCCAGGGGAGCATAGCCAGGGAGAAAAGGGCAAGGGGGCCAAGGGCCCAGTGAGAGCAGTACCAGTGATAGCAGGTCCAGGGGAGGAGGGCCAGGGAAGCAGGGCAATAGGGAGCAGGGCCAGGGAAGCAGAACCCAGTAGAAGCAGGGAACAGGGGGATTAGGGCCCGGGGGAGCTGGGCCGATGGGAGCAGGGCCCAGGGGAAGAAGGGCCCAGGAAAACAGGACTGGAGGGAATAGGGCCCAGGGGAACAGGGCCAGGGGAAGAGGGCCAAAGGACAGGAGGATCTGGGGAGCAGGACCCAGGAGAGCAGGGCTAGTAGTAGCAGAGCCCAGGGTAGCAGTACTAGAGGAACACATTTCAGGGGAGCAGGGACAGGGAGGGTCAGGGCCCAGGGGAGCAGGCCAGCGGGAATAGGACCAAGGAGAGCAGGTCCCGGGTCGTAGGGCCCAAGGAACCAGGACTGGGGGAGCAGGGCCCAGGAGAAGCAGGACCACGTGGAGCAGGCCCCATAGAAAGGAGGCCTACGGGGAGAAAGGCCCAGGAGAGCATGGCTAGGGGGAGCAGATCCCACAGGGAGTTGGGGCACCGGAAGCAAAACCAGGGTAGCAGGGAAAATGGAGAGCAGGACCAGGGGGAGGAGGGACCAGGAGGAGTGGGGGCACAGGGGATCCAGGGTCCAGGGAAGCAAAATCAGGGGTAGCACAGCCCAGAGAGCAGGTCCAGGGGTGAGCAGGGCCCAGTGGAGAAGGTCCAGAAGGAGAAGGGTCTGGGGGAGCAGGACCAATGGGAGCGGGGCCCAAGGAAGCAGGACCAGGGAGAGCAGGGCCAAGAAGTTGCAGTGCTCAGAGGAAACAGAGGCCAGAGGGAGCAGGGCACATGGGAGCAGGGCCAAGAGGAGCAGGTCCCAAGGGGAGCAAGACGAGGGGCAACAGTACCAGGAGGAGCACGTACCGGGGGAGCAGGCCCCGGAGAAGTAGTGCGAGGGACAGCAGGGCCAGGGACAGCAGGGTCCTAGGGTAAGCAGGACAGGGGGGAGCAGGGCCCAGGGAGAGGAGGGCCAGGGGTAGCAGAGCCCAGAAGATCTGTGCTAGGGATAGCAGAGCCCACAGGGAGTAGGGGCAGGGAGAGCAGTACAGGTGAGCAGGGCCCATGGGGAATAGGACCAGGGCAGCAGGGCCTTGGGGGAGTAGGGCAAAGGGAAAACAAAGCCCAGGTGGAGCAGAGCCCAAGAGCACGACTAGGGAGAGCGGGACCCAGTGAACAGAGCCTCGAGGAGCCGGGCCCAAGAAGGAGAAGGGCCCAGCAGAGCAGGGCCATGAGATAAAGAGCCCAGGGAGGGCAGGGTTCAGGAGAGCATGTCCGAGGGGAGCAGGGCCAGGGGAGCAGGGCCAGGGGAGAAGGCCCAGGGAGCACGGCCCTGGGGAACAGAGTCAGGGGAGCAGGAACAGGGGAGCAGGACTTGGGGAGTAGGGACCAGGGGACAGGGCCAGGGTGGGCAGGGACAAGGAGGAGCAGGTGGGGCAGGGTCCAGGGAGAGGAGTATTAGAGGACCCGGGATAAGGAGAGCAATGCTAGGGGTGCAGAGCCCACAGGGAGTAGAGCCAGGAGGAGAAGGGCCAGGGAGCAGGGCCTAGGTGGAAAAGGGCCGAGGGAGAACATTACCAGGGGAGCAGGTTCTGGTGGAGCCGGCCCCGGGGAAGTAGGGCAAGGGGGAGCTGGGATAGGGGGAGCAACCCCAAGAGAAGCAGGGAACAGGGGGAGAAGGGCCAGAAGAGCAGGGCCCATGCAGAGCAAGATGAGGTGGAGCAGGGCCCAGGGGGGAAGGGTCCAGGGGAAGGAGGGAGCAGAGGAGCATGGCCCAAGGGAGCAGGGCCAGGGGAAGTTGGGCCCAGGAAAGCAGGGCCTGGTGAGCAGGGCCTGAGGGAATGCGGCCGGGGAAGGAGGAACAGGGCCAGCAGGGCTAAGAGGGAGCAGGACTCAGGAAGAGGTGAGCCCAGTGCGGAGCAGGGCCCAGGAAAGCAGGGCCAGGAGGAGCAGGGCACAGGAGAATCAGAAATCAGGGAGAATAGGGTCCGGGGTATTACGGACCATTTGGGGCAAGACCATGGGGAACAGAACCCACGGAGAGCAGGACCCAGGGGGAGCAGGGCTCAGGGGAGCAGGGCCCAGAAGGAGCAGGGTCCAGGGAACCAGGGCCAGGGGAAGCAGGGCTGAGGAGGAGCAGGGCCCAGGGGAGCGGGGCCAGGGGCTGCAGGGCCAGGGGTTAGTTCCAGGAGGAGCAAGCCCGTTGGGGAGCAGGGCCATGGCTATCAGGACCAACTGGAGCAGGACACAAGGAGAGCAGAACCAGGGGTTTAGGGCCAGGGGGAGAAGGGCCCAATGCAAGGGGGAGCAGTCACCCAGGAAATCAGGACAAGAGGGAGCAGGGCCAAATAGAGCAGGGCCCAGGGGAGCAGAGTCAGGGGAATACAGCCTGAGTGAGCAGGACCAGAGGGAGCATGGCCCAGGGGAGCAGGGCCACAGAGGAGCACAGCTCAGGGGAGTAGGGCCCAGAGGTGCAGAGCCAGGGGGAACAGGGCAAGGAGGAGCATGGCTAGGGGGGTCAGGGCCCAGGAGAAGCAGAGAACAGGGGAAGAAGGGTCCAGGGGAGCAGAGCCCATGGGGAGCAATACCAGGGGCAGCAGGCCCAAGTGGGAAGGTCCCAGGTGGAATAGGGCACAGGCGAGCAGAGCCAAGGAGGAGTATGGTCCAGGGGAGCAGGCCCAGGGAAAGCAGGGACCAGAAGAACAGGGCCCATGGGTAGCAGGGCCAGGGCGAAAGGGCCCATGGGGAGCAGGGCCAGGGGAAGCAGGACACAAGGGGTGCAGGGCCAGGGGAGCAGGCCAAGTGGGAGCGAGTTCCAGGTTGACCAAGGCCCAGGAGGGGCATAACCAGGGGGAGCAGGGCCCTGGGGAGCAAGACAGGAGGGAGTAGGGCCCAGGGAAGCAGAACCAGGGCCAGGTGGATCAGGGTCCAGGAAGAGGAGGACCAAGGGGAGCAGGGCCCAGGAGAGTAGGGCTAGGGAGTGCAGAGCCTACAGGGAGGAGGGCCGGAGGGAGTAGGGCCAATGGGGAACAGTATCAGGGAGAGCATGGCCCGGGGGAGCAGGGCCATTGAAAGTAGGGCCAGGATAAAAAGGGCCAAGGGTAGAAGGGCCCAGGGAGAGAAGTACATGGGGGTGCAGGGCCCCGGAGTTCAGGCCCAGGGAGCAGGTCCCATGGGGAGCAGCGGTCGGAGGTGCATGGCTCAGGGGCATGGTCTAGGGGGGAGCAGAGCCCATAGGGAGTAGGGCCAGGGGGAGCAGAGTCAGGGGTAGCAGAGTTTGGAGTAGCAGGCACAGGGAAGCAGGGCCTAGGAGAGGAGGGCCAGGGGGGCCAGTTCCATAGGGAGTAGAGCCCAGGAAAGAGGACCGGGGGAGCAAGGCCAAAGGGGCGGTAGGTCCAGGAAAGCAGGACCAGAGGGAGCAGGGCCCAGGGTAGGAAGGCCTAGAGGAGCAGAGCCAGGGGGATCAGAGCCCAGGGGACAAGGCCAAGGGAAGCAAGGCCCAGAAGAGCAGTGCCAGGGGAGCAGGGCCTGGTGTGCAGGGCCCAGGGGAGCAGGACTGCGGGAAATAGGGCCCAAGGGAGCAGGACCATGAGGAGCAGCACCCAGGAGGAGCAGGACCGGGCAGAGCAGGGCCCAGGGAGAGGAGGACCAGGGGTGCAGAGCCCAGGAGAGCAGGACTAAGGGGAACAGTGCCTACAGGGAGTAGGGCCAGGGAAAGAAGTTACCAGAGGAGCAGGACCCAGGGGAGCATAGCCAGGGAGAAAAGGGCAAGGGGGCCAAGGGCCCAGTGAGAGCAGTACCAGTGATAGCAGGTCCCAGGGGAGGAGGGCCAGGGAAGCAGGGCAATAGGGAGCAGGGCCAGGGGAAGCAGAACCCAGTAGAAGCAGGGAACAGGGGGATTAGGGCCCGGGGGAGCTGGGCCGATGGGGAGCAGGGCCCAGGGGAAGAAGGGCCCAGGAAAACAGGACTGGAGGGAATAGGGCCCAGGGGAACAGGGCCAGGGGGAAGAGGGCCAAAGGACAGGAGGATCTGGGGAGCAGGACCCAGGAGAGCAGGGCTAGTAGTAGCAGAGCCCAGGGGTAGCAGTACTAGAGGAACACATTTCAGGGGAGCAGGGACAGGGAGGGTCAGGGCCCCAGGGGAGCAGGGCCAGCGGGAATAGGACCAAGGAGAGCAGGTCCCGGGTCGTAGGGCCCAAGGAACCAGGACTGGGGGGAGCAGGGCCCAGGAGAAGCAGGACCACGTGGAGCAGGCCCCATAGAAAGAGGCCTACGGGGAGAAAGGCCCAGGAGAGCATGGCTAGGGGGAGCAGATCCCACAGGGAGTTGGGGCACCGGAAGCAAAACCAGGGTAGCAGGGAAAATGGAGAGCAGGACCAGGGGGAGGAGGGACCAGGAGGAGTGGGGCACAGGGGATCCAGGGTCCAGGGAAGCAAAATCAGGGGTAGCACGGCCCAGAGAGCAGGTCCAGGGGTGAGCAGGGCCCAGTGGAGAAGGTCCAGAAGGAGAAGGGTCTGGGGGAGCAGGACCAATGGGAGCGGGGCCCAAGGAAGCAGGACCAGGGAGAGCAGGGCGAAGAAGTTGCAGTGCTCAGGGCAAACAGAGCCCAGGGGAGCAGGGCACATGGGAGCAGGGCCAAGAGGAGCAGGTCCCAAGGGGAGCAAGACGAGGGGGAACAGTACCAGGAGGAGCATAACCAGGGGGATCAGGGCCCTGGAGAGCAAGACAGGAGGGAGTAGGGCCCAGGGAAGCAGAACCAGGGCCAGGTGGATCAGGGTCCAGGAAGAGGAGGACCAAGGGAAGCAGGGTCCAGGCGAGTAGGCCTAGGAAAGCAGAGCCCACGGGGAGCAGGGCCAGGGGAGCAGGGAACATGGGGTGCAGGGTCAAGGAGAGCAGCACCAGAGGGAGTCGATCCAGGGGGGAAAAGGCCAAGGGGAGAAGGGCTCAGGGAGAGCAGTACCTGTGGAGTAGGCCCAGGATTGCAGGGCCCAAGGGGAGCAGGGCTAGGAGGAACAGGGCCCAGGGAGCAGAACCAGGGCGAGCAGGTTCACAGGGATCAGAGCCCAAGGAAGCAGGACCAGGGGGGGCAAGTCCAAGGGGGAGCAGGGCTCAGGAGATTGTAGCTCAGGGTGGAGCAGGACCCAGGGTAGCAGGACCAGGAGGAGCAGGGCCCAGGGGGAGCAGGACCAGAGGGAGCACAGTTTGTGCAGGGCCCAGGGAAGCAGGGCCCGGGGGATGCAGGGCCCAGTGGAGCAGGTCCAGGGAGAGCAGTTCCCAGAGAAGAGCCAGGGGAGCAGAGACGGGCGGGGGGCAGGTCCAGGGGGAGCAGAGTCAGGGAGAAAAATGCCAGGGAGAGGAGAGACAGGGGGAGAAGGGCCCAGGTAGAGCAGTACCATAGGGAGCAGGGCCCATGGGTGCAGGCCCAGGAGAAGCAGGGTAAGCGGGAACAGGGCCCTGGAGAAGCAGGGAACAGGGCGGGAAGGGCCCAAGGGTACAGGGCCTGTGGGGAGCAAGACCAGGGGCAGCAGGGCCCACGGGGAGAGGGTCCAAGAGGGAGCAGGGAGCAGAAGAGCAGGGCCCAGATGGAGCAGGGCCCAGTAGAGCAGGGCTGGGAGAAACAGGGTCAAGGAGAGCAGGGCCCATGGGAGCAGGGCCAGGGGAGCATGGTCAGGGATTCGGGCCAGGAAGAGCGAGGCTCATAGGAAGCAGAGCCCAGGAAAGCAGGACCAGAAGGAGCCAGGCCCATGGGATCAGTGCCCAGAGGAGCAGGACCAAGGGGAACAGGGCCAGGGAGAGCAGGGCCAGAGGAAGCAGGGCCCTGGGATGCAAGACCAGGGATCAGGGCCAGGAAGGAGCATAGCTCAGAGAGTAGGGTCCAGGGAAGCAGGGCCAGAAAGAACAGGGCCAGGGGAGCAGGGCCAGGGGGAACTGGACCCAGGAGAAGCAGAGAACAGGGGAAGAAGGGCCTGGGAGGTCAGTGCCATGGGGAGCAAGACCAGGGGGAGCAAACCCAAGTGGGCACGTTCCCAGGGGGAGTAGGGTGCAAAGGAGCAGGGCCAAGGAGGAGCATGGCCCAGGGGAGCAGGCCATGGGGAACCAGGGCCCAGGAGAACAGGGCCCAGGTGATCAGAGCCAGGGTGAGAGGACCCATGGGGTGCAGGGCCAGGGGAAGCAGGACAAAGTGGGTGCAGGTCTCATGGGAGCAGGGTCAGGGGGAGCAAGACACAGGTGGAGCAGGGTACAGAGGAGTAGGGCCAGGGAGATCAGGTCCCAGAGTAGCAGGGCCCAGGAGAGCAGACCCAGGGAGAAAAGGGCCAGGGGGGAGCAGGGCCAGGGGGAGAAGGGTCAAGGGAGAGCAGTATCAGGGGGAGCAGGGCAGGAGGGAGCAGAGCATGAAGAATCAGGGAAGAGCCCAGGGGAGCAGGGCCATGGGGAGCAAGAATAGGGGGAGCAGGGCTCAGGGGAGAAGGCCCAGGATAGCAGGCAGCAGAAGAGCAGGACCCAGTAAGAGCAAGGCACAGTGGAGCAGGGCCAGGAAAGCAGGGTCCAGGAGAGTAGGGCCCAGAAGAGTAGGGTGAGGGGAGCATGGCCAGGGGATTAAGGCTAGGAAGACCAGGGCCCATAGGGAGCAAGGCCAGGTGGAGCAGGGTCCAGGGAAGCAGGACCAGAGGGACCAGGTCCCAGGGGACCAGGTCCCAGGGGAGCAGGGCTCATTGGTAGCAGAACCGTGGGTAGCAGGACCAGGTTTAGCAGGGACAAAGGATAGCAGGACCAAGGGATTAGGGCCAGGGGAGCAGGGCCCATGGGGAGCAATGCCAGGGAAAGTAAGTCCCAGGGGGAATAGGGCCCAGGAAAGCAGGACCAGGGGGAGCAGGGTCCATGAAAGCAGGAGCAGAGGGAGGAGGGTCACGGGGATCAGGGCCAGGGGGAGCGAGGCGCAAGGAAGCAGGAAAAGGAGGAGTAGGGTACAGAAAATTAGGGCACAGGAATAGCAGGGCCCAGAGGAGTAGGACCAGGTAAAGGAGGATCCAAGAGAGCAGGGCCCAGAGGAGTAGGACCAGGAGAATAGGGCCTAAGAGAGCAGGGCCCAGGGGAGCAGTGCCAGGGGGAGTATAGCCAGGGGATTAGGTCCAGAAAGAGCAAGGCCCATAGGGATAAGAGCCAGGGGGAGCAGGGCCCTGGAAAGCAAGACCAGAGGGAGCAAGGCCCAGGGGAGTAATACCCAGGGGAACAGTAGCAGGGGAGCATGGCCAGTGGGAATAAGGCCCAGTGAATAAGGACCAGGGGGAGCAGGGCTAATGGGATCAGGGCCCAGGGGGAGCAGGGCCAGGAGGAGGGGAGCCCAGGGGGCTTCAGGGCCCAAGGGAGCAGGGCCAGGATGAGCAGGGCCCATGGGGAGCCAGATCAGGGGGATCAGGTACCAGCGGGGGAAGGGCCCAGTGGGAGCAGGGCACAGAAGTGCAGGGCCTAGGAGGAGCAGGGCCCAGGGGAGTAGGGCGCAGGGAAGCAGGGTCAGTGGGAGTAGGGCGACAGGGAGTGCGGCCCTGGGAAGCAGGACCAGGGGGAGCAGGGCCCAGGGGAGCAGAGCAAAGGGGAGCAGAGCCAGGGAGAAAAGGGCCAAGGGAGCAGAACCCAGGAGGAGCTGGGTGCAGGGAAACCAAGGCCCAGGAGGAGCAGAACCTGGGGGATTAGGACACAATGGAGCAGGACTGGAGGGAGTAGGGCCCAGGGGAGCACGAACAGGCAGAGCAAGGTCCAGGGGGAGCAAGATGAGATGGAGCAGGGCCCAGGTAGAAGAGGACAGGGGGAGCAGGGCCCAGGAGAGCAGGGCTACGAAGTGCAGAACTCACAGGGAGTTGGGCCAGAGGGAGTAGGGCCAATGGGGAACAGTATCAGGGAGAGCATGTCCCAGGGGAGCAGGGCCATGGGGAGTGGGGCCAGGAGGAAAAGGGCCAAGGGTAGAAGGGCCCAGGGAGAGAAGTACCTGGGGGTGCAGGGCCCCGGAGTTCAGGCCCAGGGGAGCAGGTCCCATGGGGAGCAGCGGTTGGAGGTGCATGGCTCAGGTGCATGGTCTAGGGGGAGCAGAGCCAATAGGGAGTAGGGCCAGGGGGAGCAGAGTCAGGGGTAGCAGAGTTTGGAGTAGCAGGGCACAGGGAAGCAGGGCCTAGGAGAGGAGGGCCAGGGGGGCCAGTTCCATAGGGAGTAGAGCCCAGGAAACAGGACCAGGGGAGCAAGGCCAAGGGGCAGGTAGGTCCAGGAAAGCAGGAACAGAGGGAGCAGGGCCCAGGGTAGGAGGGCCTAGAGGAGCAGAGCCAGGGGGAGCAGAGCCCAGGGGAGAAGGCCAAGGGAAGCAAGGCCCAGAAGAGCAGGGCCCAGGGGAGCAGGGCCTGGTGTGCAGGGCCCAGGGGAGCAGGACTGCGGGAAGTAGGGCCCAAGGGAGCAAACCATGAGGAGCTGCACCCAGGAGGAGTTGGACCGGGAAGAGCAGGGCCCAGGGAGAGGAGGACCAGGGGGTGCAGAGCCCAGGAGAGCAGGGCTAAGGGGAACAGTGCTTACAGGGAATAGGGCCAGGGGAAGAAGTTACCAAAGGAGCACAGCCCAGGGGAGGATAGCCAGGGAGGAAAGGGCAAGGAGGACAAGGGCCCAGTGAGACCAGTACCAGGGATAGCAGGTCCCAAGGGGGAGGCCCAGGGAAGCAGGGCAATAGGGAGCAGGGCCAGGGGAATCAGAACCCAGGGGAAGCAGGGAACAGGGGGTTAAGGGCCCGGGGGAGCTGGGCCCATGGGGAGCAGGGCCCAGGGGAAGAAGGGCCCAGGAGAACAGGACTGGAGGGAATAGATCCCAGGGGAACAAGGCCAGGGGGATCAGGGCCAAAGGACAGGAGGATCTGGGGAGCAGGGCCCAGGAGAGCAGGGCTAGTAGGAGCAGAGCCCACAGGGAGTGGGGCCTGAGGGAGCAGGGACAGGGGAGCAGGGATCAAGGGTAGCGGGCCCAGGGGGTAGAAAGGTCTAGCGGAGCAGGGCCAGGAGGAGAAGGGTCCAGTGGTAGAGTACCAGAGGAGCACAGCCCTTGGGGAGCAGACACAGGGAGGATCAGGACCCAGGGGAGCAGGCCAGCGGGAATAGGACCAATGAGAGCAGGTCCAGGGTCGTATGGCCCAAGGAACCAGGACTGGGGGGAGCAGGGCCCAGGAGGAGAAGGACCACGTGGAGCAGGCCCCATAGAAAGGAGGCCTACGGGGAGAAAGGCCCAGGAGAGCATGGCTAGGGGGAGCAGATCCCACAGGGAGTTGGGGCACGCGAAGCAAAACCAGGGTAGCAGGGACAATGGAGAAAGGGACCAGAAGGAGGAGAGACCAGGTGGAGTGGAGCACTGGGGAACCAGGGTCCAGGGAAGAAAAATCAGGGGGAGCAGGGCCCAGAGTACAGGTCCAGGGGTGAGCAGGGCCCAGTGGAGAAGGGCCAGGAGGAGCAGGGTCTGGGGGAGCAGGACCAGAGGGAGCAGGTCCCAGGGGAGCAGGATCAGGAGGAACAGGTCCAGGGGGAGCAGGGAAAATGGAAGCAGGGCCCAAGGAAGCAGGTCCAGGGAGAGCTGGGCCAAGAAGTTCCAGTGCTCAGGGTGAACAAAGCCCATAGGGAGCAGGGTACAAGGGAGCAGGGCACATGGGAGCAGGGCCAGGAGGAACAGGGCCCAAGGGGAGCCAGACCAGGGGGAGCAGTACCAGGAGGAAGAGGTACCGGGGGAGCAGGCCCTGGGGAAGCAGTGCGAGGGACAGCAGGGCCAGGGACAGCAGGGTCCTAGGGTAACCAGGACAAGGGGGAGCAGGGCCCAGGGAGAGGAGGGCCAGGGGTAGCAGAGCCAAGGAGATCAGTGCTAGGGATAGCAGAGGCCACAGGGAGTAGGGGCAGAGAGACCAGTACCGTTGAGCAAGGTCAATGGGGAACAGGACCAGGGGGAGCAGGATCCAGGGGGAGCAGGGCCTAGGGGAAGCAGGGCATAGGGAAAACAGGGCCCAGGGTGAGCAGGGCCGAAGAGCAGGACCAGGGGAGAGCGGGACCCAGTGAGCAGTGCCACGAGGAGCAGGGCCCAAGGGGGAGAAGTGCCCAACAGAGCAGGGCCAGGACGAAAAGGGCCCAAGGGGGGCAGGGCCCAGGAGAGCAGGGCCCAGGGGAGCAGGGCCAGGGGGAGCAGGCCCAGAGAGCAGGGCCCTGGGGAACAGAGTCAGGGGAGCAGGAACAGGGGAGCAGGAGTGGAGGGAGTAGGGCCCAGGGGACAGGGCCAGGGTGGGCAGGGCCCAGGAGGAGCAGGTAGGGCAGGGTCCAGGGAGAGGAGTATTAGAGGACCAGGGATGAGGAGAGCAAAGCTAGGGGTGCAGAGCCCACAGGGAGTAGAGCCAGGAGGAGAAGGGCCAGGCGAGCAGGGCCCAGGTGGAAAAGGGCCCAGGGAGAGCATTACCAGGGGGAGCAGGTCCTGTTGGAGCGGTTCCTGGGGAAGCAGGGCAAAGGGGAGCTGGGATAGAGGGAGCAAGGCCCAAGAGAAGAGGGAACAGGTGGAGAAGGGCCCAGGGGAGCAGGGCCCATGCAAAGCAATACCAGGTGGAGCAGGGCCCAGGGGGGAAGGGTCCAGGGGAAGTAGGGTGCAGAGGAGCATGACCCAGGGGAGCGGGGCCAGGGGAAGTTGGGCCCAGGAAAGCAGGGCCAGGTGAGCAGGGCCAGAGGGAATGGGGCCCGGGGAAGCAGGAACACGGCGAGCAGGGCCAGGGTGGTTCCCCTGTGTCCTGCTCCCCTTGGTCCCTCCTCCCCCTGTTCCTGCTCACCATTGTCCCTGCTACAATGGTTTTGCTTCCCGTGCCCCAAATCCCTGTGGGATCTGCTCCCCCTAGCCATGCTCTCCTGGGCCTTTGTCCCCGTAGGCCTCCTTTCTATGGGGCCTGCTCCACGTGGTCCTGCTTTTCTGGGGCCCTGCTGCCACTGGCCCTTCTCCCCTGGGCCCTGCTCCCCCCAGTCCTGGTTCCATGGGCCCTACGACCCTGGACCTGCTCTCCTTGGTCCTATTCCCCCTGGCCTGCTCCCCTGGGCCCTGATCCTCCCTGTCCCTGCTCCCCTGCGCGGTGCTCCTCTGGTACCGATACCCCTGGGCCCTGATTCTCCTGGCCCTGCTCTGCTAGGCCCTTCTACCCCCTGGGATCTGCTACCCTTGAGCCCTGCTCCCCTGTCCCTGCTCCCTAAGTCTCCTCTCCCTGTGGGCTCTGCTCCAACTAGCCCTGCTCTCCTGGGCCCTGCTCCCCAGATCCTCCAGTCCTTTTGCCCTCTTCCTCCTGACCCTGTTCCCTGGGCCCTAATCCCTCCAGTCCTGTTCCCCTGGGCACTTCTTCCCCTGGGACCTGCTCCAAATGGGACCAGCTCCCCCGCGCCCTTATCCCCCTGTTCCCTGCTTCACCTGGGATCTGCTTCCCCTGGCCCTGCTCCCTATTGCACTGCTTCCCTGGGCCTCCTCCCCTAAGACCTGCTATCCCTGGTGCTGCTCTCAACGGTCCCTTGTCCCCCTTGCCCTTTTCACCCTGGCTATGCTCCTCTGGTCCCTGCTCCTCTGGTAACTTCTTTCCCTGGCCCTACTCCCTGTAGGCACTGTTCACCTTTGCCCTGCTCTCCTGGGCTCTGCACCACCTGGTCCTCCTCTCCCTGGGCCCCGCTCTGCCCGGTCCAACTCCTCCTGGGTGCAGCTCCTCATTGTTTGCTCCCTTGGGCCCTACTTCCCGCAGTCCTGCTCCCCTGGGCCCTGCACACCAGGCCCTGCTCCCCAGGGCCCTGCTCTTCTGGGCCTTGCTTCCCTTGGCCTTTTCCCCTGGGCTCTAATCCCCCTGGTATTGCTCCTTATGGACTCTGCTCCCCCAGACCCTTCTTCCCCTGTTCTCTGCCTCTCCTGGGCCCTGACCCCCCTAGCCATGCTCCTGCTTGCACTGTTCCCCCTGGCTCTGCACCTCTGGGCCCTATTCCCCTGAGCTTGCTCCTCTGTGGCCCTGCTCCCCTGGGCCATGCTCCCTCTGGTCCTGCTCACTCACGCTGTATTCCCCCTGACCCTGCTCCCCTGCGCCCAGCTCTATTTGGCCCTGCTCCCTCTGGTCCTGATTTCCTGGGTGACTGCTCCCTCTTGCATTGGGCCCTTCTCCCCCTGGCCCTAATCCCCTGGTTCTGCTCTCCTTGTGGCCTGCACCACTTGATCCTGATAGCCATGGCCCTGCTCACCATGGGGCTTGCTCCTCCTGGACCTAACCCCTGGCCCTGCACCCCCTGGCCCTGTTCCCCTCGGCCTGCTCCTCCTCAGTCCTGCTTCCCCTAGCCCTGCTTCCCTTGACCCTGCTCCTTCTGGGCCCTGCTCCCCCGAGCCCTGCTCCCCCTGGGTCCTGCACTCCGTGGGCTCTGCTCCCCATAGTCTTGCCCCACATGGTCCGTAATACCCCGGACCCTATTCTCCCTGATTTCTGATTCTCCTGGGCCCTGCTCCTCCTGGCCCTGCTTTCCTGGGCCCTGCTCCCCACTGGGCTCACCTCTTCCTGAGTCCTGCTCCCGCTTAGCCCTGCTCGCCCTGTTCCTGCTTCCCTGGGCCCCATTCCCTCTGGCCCTGCTCACCTGGCCCTGCTTTCCTGGGCCCAACTTCCCCTGGCCCTGCTCCCCTGGGCCATGCTCCTCTGCACCCTACTTCCCCTGGACCGTTCCCCCCTGGGTCCTGCTCCACCTGGTCTTGCTCCGCATGGGCCCTGCTCCCCTGGCACTTCTCCCCTGTTCCCTGCTTCTCTTGGGCCTTGCTCCAGCTATCCCAGCTCCCCCTTGCTGTACTTCCCCGGGACCAGCTCCTCCAGGACCTGCTCCCCCTGGTAATGCTCTCCCTGGGCCATTTTCCGCCTGGGCCCTGCTCTCCTGGTACTTCTCCTCCTGGCTCTACTCCCTGTGGGCTCTGCATCCCTAGCCTTGCTCTCCTCATCCCTGGTCCTCTAATATTCCTCTCCCTGGACCCTGCCCCACCTGCTCCTCTTGGGCCCTGCCCACCCTGGCTCTGTCCCCTGGGCCCTACTCCCTCTATTCCTGCTCCCCTGTTCCTGCTCCCCTGACTCTGTTCTCCAGGGCCCTGTTCTCTGGGCCTGCTCCCCCTGGCCCTGCTCCCCTGGGCCCTGTTCTCCTGGGCCCTGCCTCCCCTGGGCCCTGCCCCCCCCGGGCCCTTTTCCTCCTGGCCCTGCTCTGCTTGGCCCTTAACCCCCTTGGGCCCTGCTCCTCGTGGCACTGCTCACTGAGTCCCGCTCTTCCCTGGTCCTACTCTTGGGCTCTGCTCCCCCTGGGCCCTGTTTTCCCTGTGCCCTGCTCCCCCTAGGCCCTGCTCCCCCTGGTCCTGTTCCCCATGGGCCCTGCTCACCTGTACTGCTCTCCCTGCCCCTACTCTCTGTGGGCTCTGCTATCCCTAGCACTGATCTACTGGGCTCTGCTACCCCTGGACCTGCTCTCCCTGGGCCCTGCTCCCCCCTGTCCTGCTTACCTTAGGACCCTGCTGTCCCTGGCCCTGCTGTCCCTCACACTGCTTCCCCGTGGCCTGCTCCCCCGGTACCTGCTCCTCCTGGTACTGCTAACCTGCTCCTCCTGGCCCTGCTCCCATGTGCCCTGCTCCCATGTGCCATACTCCCCCTGGGCTCTGTTTCCCCTGAGCACTGCAACTTCTTGGCCCTGCTCTCCCTGGTTTTGCTTCCTTGGGCTCCGCTCCCCCTGGCCCTGCTCCCCCTGGACCTGTTCCTCCTGATCCTGCTTTCCTGGGACCTGCTCCCTCTGGTCTGCCTCCCCAGACCCTGCTCCTCCTGGCCGTTCTTCACTGGGCCCTGCTCACCACTGGACCTGCTCTCTGGGCCCTACGTCCCCTGATTTGCTTCCATGGACCCTGGTTCCCGCTGCCCCGCTCCCCCTGGTCCCTCCTCCCCTGGTCCTGCTATCCATTGTCCCTGCTACCCTGGTTTTGTTTCCCATGCCCCAAATCCCTGTGGGATCTGCCCTTCCTAGCCATGCTCTCCTGGGCCTTTCTCCCCGTAGGCCTCCTTTCTATGGGGCCTGCTCCACGTGGTCCTGCTCCTTCTGGGCCCAGCTCCCACTGGCCCTTCTCCCCTGGGCCCTGCTACCCCCAGTCCTGGTTCCTTGGGCCCTACGACCCTGGACCTGCTCTCCTTGGTCCTAAACCCCCTGGCATGCTCCCCTGGGCCCTGACCCTCCCTTTCCCTGCTTCCCTATGCTGTGCTCCTCTTTACTGCTACCCCTGGGCTCTGCTCCTACTACTCCTGCTCTCCTGGGCACTGCTCCCCAGATCCTTCTGTCTTTGGTCCTCTTCCCCTGGCCCTGTTCCCCTGGGCACTATTCCCTCCAGTCCTGTTCCCCTGGGCCCTTCTTCCCCTGGACCCTGCTCCCCATGGGCCCAGCTCCCCGGGGCCCTAAACCCTGTTCCCTGCTTCTCCTGGGTTCTGCTTCCCCTGGCCCTGCTGCCTATTGCCCTGCTTCCCTGGGCCTCCTCCCCTGGGACCTGCTATCCCTGGTACTACTCTCACTGGGCCCTTGTCCCCCTTACCCTTTTCTCCCTGGCTATGCTCCCCTGGCCCTTGATCCTCTGGTAACTTCTGTCCCTGGCCCTACTCCTTGTAGGGCACTATTCCCCTTAGCCCTGCTCTCCTGGGATCTGCACCCCCTGGTCCTCCTCTCCCTGGGCCCTGCTCTGCCCGGTCCTGTTCCACCTGGGTGCTGCTGCTCATGGTCCTGCTCCCTTGAGCCCTACTTCCCGCAGTCCTGCAACCCTGGGCCCTGCACACCAGGCCCTCCTCCCCTGGGCTCTGCTCCCCCTGGCTCTGCACTTAGGCCCTCCTACCCTGGGCCCTGCTCCCTCTGGTCCTGCTTTCCTGGACCTAACTCCCCCTTGGCCTTGCTCACCCGGTCCTGTTTCCTGGCTCTACTCCCTATGGAACTGGCCCCCCTGGCCCTCCTCTCCTAGGCCCTGCTTCCCTGTGCACTGCTACTCCAAACTCAGCTACCCCTGACTCTGCTCCCCTAGCCCTACTCCCTATGGGCTCTGCTCACCCTAGACCATGCACCTGAGCCATGCACCTCCAACCACTGCTCCCCATGGGACCTACTCCCCTGGGCCTGAACTCCGGGGCCCTGCACCCCCAGGTACTTCTCTCCCTGGGCCCTTCTACCCTTGGCCCTTTTCCTCCTGGCCCCACTCCCCATGGCCCTGATCCCCTGGGCCATGCTCTTCCAGATACTGTTCCCCATTGGCCATACTCCCTCTCGCCCTACTCCCTGTGGGCTCTGCACTCCGTAGCCCTGCTCTCCTGGGCCCTGCTCTCCTTGGTCCTCCTCTTCCTGGACCCTGATCCACCTGACCCTGGTTCTGCTCCCCTGGGCCCTACTCCCTCCAGTCTTGCACCCCAGGGCCCTGCTCCCCCTGGTTATGCCCCTCCTGGGCCTTGGTCAACCTGGAACCCGCTCCCACTTGGACTGCTACCCTGGGCACTACACCCCTTGTGTCCTGCTTCCCCTGGCCCTGCTCCCCATGGGCCCTTTCGCCCTGGCCCTGCTCCCCATGTGCCCTGATCTTCTGGTCCCTGCTTTCCCTGGGCCTGCTCCCCTGGACCATACTCTTCCTTGGCTCTGCTCCCCTGTGCCCTATTCCCCCTGGGACCTTCCCACTTGGGCCCTGCTCCCCTGGTATTGCTCCCCATGGGCTCTGATCCCCCAGACCCTTATTCCCTTGTTCTCTGCTTCTCCAGGGAACTGATCCCCCTAGCCATGCTCTCCTTGCCCTGTTACCCCTGGCTCTGCACCTCTGGGCCCTACTCCCCTGAGATGTGCTCCTCTGTGGCCCTGCTCCCCTGGGCCATGCTCCCTCTGGTCCTGTTCACTCAGGCTGTATTCCTCCTGACCTTGCTCCCCTGGTCCAGCTCAATTTGGCCTTGCTCCCTCTGGTCCTGATTTCTTGGGTGACTGCTCCCCTTGCATTGGGCCCTTCTCCCCCTGGCCCTAATCCCCTGGTTCAGCTCTCCTTGTGGCCTGCTGCACTTGGTCCTGATAACCATGGCCCTACTCCCCATGGGGCTTGCTCCTCCAGGACCTAAGGCTGGCCCTGCACCCCATGGACCTGCTCCCCTGGAACCCTGCTCCTCCTCAGCCCTGCTTCCCCTGGCACTACTTCCCTTGACCCTGCTCCTTCTGGGCCCTGCACCCCTGAGCCCTGCTCCCCCTGGGTCCTGCTCTTTGTGGGCTATGCTCCCCATGGTCTTGCCCCCCATGATCCGTAATACCCTGGACCCTATTCTCCCTGATTTCTGATTCTCCTGGGCCCTGCTCCTCCTGGCCCTGCTTTCCTGGGCCCTGTTCCCCACTGGGCTAACTACTTCCTGGGACCTGCTCCCGCTTAGTCCTGCTCGCCCTGTTCCTGCTTCCCCGGGCCCCATTCCCTCTGGCCCTGCTCACCTGGCCCTGCTTTCCTGGGCCCAACTTCCCCTGGACCTGCTCCCCTGGGCCATGCTCCTCTTCACCCTACTTCCCCTGAAACCTTCCCCACTGAGCCCTGCTCCACCTGGTCTTGCTCGGCATGGGCCCTGCTCCCCTAAGCCCTTCTCCCCCTGTTCCCTGCTTCTCTTGGTCCTTGCTCCCCGTATCCCAGCTCCTCCTTGCCCTACTTCCCCGGGACCCGCTCCTCCAGGACCTGCTCCCCCTGGTAATGCTCTCCCTGGGCCCTGCTCGCCTGGCCCTTCTCATCCTGGCTCTACTCCCTGTGGGCTCTGCACCCCTAGCCTTGCTCTCCTCATCCCTGGTGCACTAATACTCCTCTCCCTGGACCTTGCCCCACCTGCTCCTCCTGTACCCTTCCCACCCTGGCCCTGTCCCCTGGGCCCTACTCCCTCCAGTCCTGCTCCCCTGTTCCTGTTCCCCTGACTCTGTTCCCCAGGGCCCTGCTCTCTGGGCCTGCTCCCCCTGGACCAGCTGCCCTGGTCCCTGCTCTCCTGGGCCCTGCTACCCTGGTTTTGCTTCCCGTGCCCCAACTCCCTGTGGGATCTGCTCCCCCTAACCATGCTCTCCTGTGCCTTTCTCCCCGTAGGCCTCCTTTCTATGGGGCCTGCTCCACGTGGTCCTGCTCCTCCCAGGCTCTGCTCCCACTGGACCTTCTCCCCTGGGCCCTGCTCCCCCCAGTTTTGGTTCCTTGGGCCCTACGACCCTGGACCTGATCACCTTGGGCCTATTTCCCCTGGCCTGCTCCCCTGGGCCCTGATCCTCCCTGTCCCTGCATCCCTGGGCTGTGCTCCTCTGGTACTGCTAACCCTGGGCCCTGCTCCTCCTGGCCCTGCTACGCTAAGCCTTTCTACCCCCTGGGCTCCGCGACCCTTGAGCCCTGCTCCCTTGTACCTGCTCCCTCAGGCCCCACTCCCTGTGGGCTCTGCTCCTACTAGCCCTGCTCTCCTGGGCCCTGCTCCCCAGATCCTCCTGTCCTTTGGCTCTCTTTCCCCTGGCCCTGTTCCCCTGGGCCCTATTCCCTCCAGTCCTATTCCCCTTGGACCTTCTTCCCCTGTGCCCTGCTCCCCATGGGCCCAGCTCCCCCGCGCCCTTATCCCCCTGTTCCCTGCTTCTCCTGGGCTCTGCTTCCCCTGGACCTGCTCCCTGTTGCCCTGCTTCCCTGGGCCTCCTCCCCTGGACCTGCTATCCCTGGTACTGTTCTCACTGGGCCCTTGTCCCCCTTGCCCTTTTCTCACTGGCTATGCTACCCTGGGCCCTGCTCCTCTGGTAATTTCTTTCCCTGGCCCTACTCCCTGTAGGCACTGTTCCCCTTAGCCCTGCTCTCCTGGGCTCTGCACCCCCTGGTCCTCCTCTCCATGGGCCCTGCTCTGCCCGGTCCTGCTCCTCCTGGGTGCTGCTCCTCATGGTCCTGCTCCTTGGGCCCTACTTCCCGCAGTCCTGCTCCCCTGGGCCCTGCACACCAGGGCCTGCTCCCCTGGGCCCTGCTCTTCTGGGCCTTGTTCCTATGGCCTTCTCCCCTGGGCTCTGCTCCCCCTGGCTCTGATCCTCTAGGCCCTCCTATCCTGGGCCCTGCTCCCTCTGGTTCTGCTTTCCTGGACCTACCTCCCCCATGGCCTTGCTCGCCTGGTCCTGTTTCCTGGGCTCTACTCCCTATGGAACTGGCCCCCCCTGGCCCTCCTCTCCTAGGCCTTGCTTCCCTGTGCCCTGCTACTCCAAACTCAGCTACCCCTGACTCTGCTCCCCCTGGCCCTACTCCCCAATGGGGCTATCCCCCTAGACCATGCACTGAGCCATGCACCTCCAACCGCTGCTCCCCATGGGACCTGCTCCCTGGGCCTGTACTCCGGGGTCCTGCACCCCCAGGTACTTCTCTCCCTGGGCCCTTCTACCCTTGGCCCTTTTCCTCCTGGCCCCACTCCCCATGACCCTGCTCCCCCGGGCCATGCTTGACTGATACTGTTCCCCATTGCCCCTATTGCCTCTGGCCCTCCTTCCTGTTGGCTCTGCACTCCCTAGACTGCTCTCCTCGGCCTTGCTCCCCATGGTCCTCCTCTTCCTGGACCCTGATCCACCTGGCCCTGGTTCTGCTCCCTGGGCCCTACTTCCTCCAGTCCTGCTCCCCAGGGCCCTGCTCCCCCTGGTTATGCCCCTCCAGGGCCTTGGTCAACCTGGAACCCGATCCCACTTGGCCTGCTCCCCAGTGCCCTGCACCCTTGGGTCCTGTTTCCCCTGGGCCCTGCTCCCCATGGGCCCTTTCGCCCTGGTCCTGCTCCCCATGGGCCTGTTCTTCTGGTCCCATCTTTTCTTGGGCCTGCTCCCCTGGGCCATACTCCTCCTTGGATCTGCTCCTCTGTGCCCTATTACCCCTGGGAAATTCCCACTTGGGCCCTGCTCCCCCTGGTATTGCTCCCCATGGGTTCTGCTCCCCGGACCCTTCTTCCCCTGTTCTCTGCTTCTCCTGGGCCCTGATCCCCCTAGCCATGCTACTCCTTGCCCTGTTCCCCCTGGCTCTGCACCTCTGGGCCCTACTCCCCTGAGCTGTGCTCCTCTGTGGCCCTGCTCCCCTGGGCCACGCTCCCTCTGGTCCTGCTCACTCAGGCTGTATTCCCCCTGACCCTGCAACCCTGGGCCCAGCTCTATTTGGCCCTGTTCCCTCTGGTCCTGATTTCCTGGGTGACTGCTCCCCCTTGCATTGGGCCCTTCTCCCCCTGGCCCTAATCCCCTGGTTCTGCTCCTCTTGTGGCCTGATCCACTTGGTCCTGATAGCCATGGCCCTGCTCCCCATGGGGCTTGCTCCTCCTGGCCCTAACCCCTGGCCCTGTACCCCTGGCCCTGCGCCACTGGGCCCTGCTCCTCCTCAGCCATGCTTCCCCTGGCCCTGCTTCCTTTGACCCTGCTTCTTCTGGGCCGTGCTCCCCCTGGGTCCTGTTCTCTGTGGGCTCTGCTCCCCATGGTCTTGCCCCACATGGTCCATAATACCCCGGACCCTATTCTCCCTGATTTCTGATTCTCCTGGGCCCTGCTCCTCCTGGCCCTGCTTTCCTGGGCCCTGGTCCCCACGGGGCTCACCTCTTCC
>NW_027514139.1:0-72614 GCF_048772815.1 Callospermophilus lateralis | reverse complement strand
CCATACTTCACCTGGCCCTGCTCCCCTGGGCCATGCTCCTCTGCACCCTACTTCCCCTGGACACTTCCCCCCTGGGCCGTGCTCCACTTGGTCTTGCTCCGCATGGGCCCTGCTCCCCTGGGCCCTCTACCCCTGTTCCCTGTTTCTCTTGGGCCTTGCTCCCCCTACCCCAGCTCCCCCTTGCCCTACTTCCCCGTGGCCCGCTCCTCCAGGACCTGTTCCCCTGGTAATGCTCTCCCTGGGCCCATTTCCGCCTGGGCCCTGCTCCCCTGGCCCTTCTCCTCCTGGCTCTACTCCCTGTTGGCTCTGCACCCCTAGCCTTGCTCTCCTCATCCCTGGTCCTCTAATACTCCTCTCCCTGGACCTTGCCCCACCTGCTCCTCCTGGGCCCTGCTCCCCCTGGCCCTGCTCCCCTGGGCCCTGCTCTCCTGAGCCCTGCCCCCCCTGGGCCCTTTTCCTCCTGGCCCTGCTCTGCTGGACCCTTCTCCCCCTTGGGCCCTGCTCCTCGTGGCACTGCTCACTGGGTCCCGCTCTCCCCTGGTCCTGCTCTTTGGCTCTGCTCCCCCTGGGCCCTGTTTTCCCTGTGCCCTGCTCCCCCTAGGCCCTGCTCGGCCTGGATCCTGCTCACCCTGGTCCTGTTCCCCATGGGCCCTGCTCACCTGTTCTGCTCTCCCTGCCCCTACTCTCTGTGGGCTCTGCTATCTCTAGCACTGATCTACTGGGCTCGGCTACCCCTGGCCCTCCTCTCCCTGGGCCCTGCTCCCCCCTGTCCTGCTTACCCTAGGACCCTGCTGTCCCTGGCCCTGCTGTCCCTCGCACTGCTTCACCAGAGCCAGCTTCCTCAGTACCTGCTCCTCCTAGTACTGCTCCCCCTGTGACCTGCTCCTCCTGGCCCAGCTCCCATGTGCCCTGGTCCCCCTTGGCTCTGTTCCCCCTGAACACTGCCCGGGAGAGGAGGACCAGGTGGTGCAGAGCCCAGGAGAGCAGGGCTAAGGAGAACAGTGCCTACAGGGAGTAGGGCCAGGGAAAGAAGTTACCAGAGGAGTAGGGTCGAGGGGAACATAGCTAGGGAGAAAAGGGCAAGGGGGACAAGGGCCGAGTGAGAGCAGTACCAGGGATAGCAGGTCCCAGGGGAGGAGGCCCAGGGAAGCAGGGCAATAGGGAGCAGGGCCAGGGGAAGCAGAAACCAGGAGAATCAGGGAACAAGGGGATAAGGGCCCGGGGAACCTGGGCCCATGGGGAGCAGGGCCCAGGGGAAGAAGGGCCAAGTGGAATAGGACTGGAGGGAATAGGGCCCAGGGGAACAGGGTCAAAGGACAGGAGGATCTGGGGAGCAGGGCCCAGGAGAGCAGGGCAATTAGGAGCAGAGCCCACAGGTATTGGGGCCTGAGGGATTAGGACAGGGGAGCAGGGCTCAAGGGTAGCGGAGCCCAGGGGGTAGAAGGGCCTAGCGGAGCAGGGCCAGGAGGAGCATGGCCAAGATGTAGAAGTACCAGAGGAGCACAGCCCAGGGGAGCGGGGACAGGGAGGATCAGGGTCCAGGGCAGCAGGCCAGGGGGATTAGGACCAAGGAGAGCAGGTCCAGGGTCGTAGGGACCAAGGAACCAGGACTGGGGGAAGCAGAGCCAAGAGGAGAAGGGCCAGTGGGTGCAAGGCCGAGGAGGAGCAGGACCTCGTGGAGCTGGCCCCATAGAAATGAGGCTTATGGGGAGAAAGGCTCAGGAGAGCATGGCTAGGGGGAGCAGATCCCACAGGGAGTTGGGGCATGGGAAGCAAACCAAGGGTAGCAGGGAAATGGAGAGCAGGACCAGGGGGTGGAGGGACCAGGGGGAGCGGGGCACAGGGGAAACAGGGCCCAGGGAAGCAAAATCAGGGGGAGTAGGTCCCAGAGAGCAGGTCCAGGGGTGAGCAGGGCCCAGTGGAGAAGGGCCAGGAGAAGCAGGGTCCTGGGGAGCAGGACCAGAGGGAGCAGTTCCCAGCGGAGCAGGATCAGGAGGAACAGGTCCATGGGGAGCAGGGCCAGTGGGAGCAGAGCCCAAAAAAGCAGGACCAGGGAGAGCAGGGACAAGAAGTTGCAGTGCTCAGGGGGAACAGCCCAGGGGGAGCAGGGCACATGGGAGCAGGGTTCAGGAGGAGCAGGGCCCAAGGGGATCAAGTTGGGGGGACAGTACCAGGAGGAGCAGGTACCGGGAGAAGTGTGAGGGACAGCAGGGCCAGGGACAGCAAAGTCCTAGGGTAAGCAGGACAGGGGGGATTAGGACCCAGGGAGAGGAGTGCCAGGGATAGCAGAGCCCAGTAGATCAGTCCTAGGGATAACAGAGGCCACAGAAAGTAAGGGAGGGACAGCAGTACAGGTGAGCAGGGCCCATGGGGAACAGGATCAGGGGGAGCAGGATCCAGGTGGAGCAGGGCCTAGTGGGAGCAGGGCACAGGGAAAACAGGGCCCACGGGGAGCAGGCCCCAAGAGCAGAACCAGGGGAGAGTGGGACCCAGTGAGCAGTGCCACGAGGAGCAGGCCCCAAGGGGGAGAATTCCCAGCAGAGCAAGGCCAGGGGGAGCAGGCCCAGAGAACAGGGCCCTGGGGAACAGAGTCAGGGGAGCAGGAACAGGGGAGCAGGACTGCAGGGAGCAGGGCCCAGGGGACAGGGCCAGGGTGGGTAGGGTCCAGGACTAGCAGGTGGGGCAGGGTCCAGGGAGAGGAGTATTAGAGGACCAGGGATGATTAGAGCAAGACTAGGGGTGCGGAGCCCACTGGGAGTAGAGCCAGGATGAGAAGGGCCAGGCGAGCAGGGCCCAGGCGGAAAAGGGCCCAGGGAGAGCATTACCAGGGGGAGGAGGTCCTGGAGGAGCGGGCCCCGGGGAAGTAGGGCAAGGGGAATTGGGATAGGGGGAGCAAGGCCCAAGAGAAGCAGGGAACAGGGGGAGAAGTTCCCATGCGGAGCAATACCAGGTGGAGCAGGGCCCAGGGGGAAAGGGTCCAGGGGAAGAAGGGTGCAAGGGACCAGGGTCCAGAGGAGCATGGCCCAGGGGAGATGGGTCGGGGAAGTAGGGCCCAGGAAAGCAGTTCCAGGTGAGCAGGGCCAGAGGGAATGGGGCCCGGAAAAGCAGAAACAGGGCGAGGAAGGCAAAGCGGGAGCAGGACTCAGGAAGAGGTGAGCCCAGTGGGGAGCAGGGTCCTGGAAAGCAGGGCCAGGAGGAGCAGGGCCCAGGAGAATCAGAAATCAGGGAGAATAGGGTCCGGGGTTTTACGCACCATGTGTGGAAAGACCATGGGGAGCAGAGCCCCAAGAGAGCAGGACCCAGGGGGAGCAGGGCCCAGAAGGAGCAGGGTCAAGGGAAGCAGGGCCAGGAGAAGCAAGGCTGAGGAGGAGCAGGGCCCAGGGGAGAAGGACCAGGGGTTGCAGGGCCAGGAGTTAGTTTTAGGAGGAGCAAGCCCCATGGGGAGCATGGCCTTGGTTATCAGGACCAAGTGGAGTAGGCCACAAGGAGAACAGAACCAGGGGATTAGGGCCAGGGGGAGAAGGGCCGAATGCAAGGGGGAGCAGTCACCCAGGAAATCAGGACCAGAGGGAGCAGGGCAAAATAGAGCTGGGCCCAGTGGATCAGGGACAGGTGAAGTACAGCCTGAGTGAGCAGGACCAGAGGGAGCATGGCCCAGGAAAGCAGGGCCACAGAGGAGCACATCTCAGGGGATTAGGGCCCAGAGGTGCAGAGCCAGGGGGAACAGGACAAGGAGGAGCATGGCTAGGGGGATCAGGGCCCAGGAGAAGCAGAGAACAGGGAAAGAAGGGTACGGGGGAGCCGAGCCCATGGGAAGCAATACCAGGAGGAGCAGGGCCCAAGGTGGAAGGTCCCAGGGGGAATAGGGCACAGGGGAGCAGAGCCATGGAGGAGTATGGCCCAGGGGAGCAGGCCCAGGGAAAGCAGGGACCTGAAGAACAGGGCCCATGGGGAGCAGGGCCAGGGCGAAAGGGCCCATGGGGAGCAGAGCAAGTCCAAGAAGGTGGTAGGTCCAGGAAAGCAGGACTAGAGGGAGCAGGGCCCAGGGTAGGAGGGCCTAGAAGAGTAGAACCAGGGGGAGCAGAGCCCAGGGCAGAAGGCCAAGGGAAGCAAGGCCCAGAAGAGCAGGGCCCAGGTGAGCAGGGCCGGGTGTGCAGGGCCCAGGGGAGCAGGACTGCGGGAAGTAGTGCCCAAGGGAGCAGGACCATGAGTAGCAGCACCCAGGAGGAGGAGGACTGGGCAGAGCAGGGCCCAGGGAGAGGAAGACCAAGGAGTGCAGAGCCCAGGAGAACAGGGCTAAGGGGAACAGTGCCTACAGGGAGTAGGACCAGGGAAAG
Source organism: Callospermophilus lateralis (assembly GCF_048772815.1). Classification (NCBI taxonomy): domain Eukaryota; kingdom Metazoa; phylum Chordata; class Mammalia; order Rodentia; family Sciuridae; genus Callospermophilus; species Callospermophilus lateralis. The sequence continues at coordinate 68,277 of NW_027514139.1, read as the reverse complement.
AAGTTACCAGAGGAGCAGGGCCCAGGGGAGCATAGCCAGAGAGAAAAGGGCAAGGGAAACAAGGGCCCAGTGAGAGCAGTACCAGGGATTGCAGATCCCAGGTGAGGAGGCCCAGGGAAGCAGGGAAATAGGGAGCAGGGCCAGGGGAAGCAGAACCCAGAAGAAGCAGGGAACAGAGGGATAAGGACCCAGGGGAGCTGGGCCCATGGGGAGCAGGGCCCATGGGAAGAGGGGCCCAGGGGAACAGGACTGGAGGGAATAAGGCCCAGGGGAACAGGGCCAGGGGGAAGAGGGCCAAAGGACAGGAGGATCTTGTGAGCAGGGTCCAGGAGAGCAGGGCTAGCAGAGCCCACAGGGAGTGGGGCCTGAGGGAGCAGGGACAGGGGAGCAGGGCTCAAGAGTCGCGGAGCCCAGGGGGTAGAAGGGCCTAGCGGAGCAGGGCCAGGAGGAGCAGGGCCCAGCGGTATCAATACCAGAAGAACACAGCCCAGGGGAGCAGGGACAGGGAGGATCAGGGCCCAGGGGAGCAGGCCAGGGGGAATAGGACCAAGGAGATCAGGTCAAGGGTCGTAGGGCCCAAGGAACCAGGATTGGGTGGAGCTGGGCCCAGGGGATTAGGGCCAGTGGGAGCAGGGCATGGGAGGAGCAGGACCACGTGGAGCAGGCCCCATAGAAATGAGGCCTACAGGGAGAAAGGCCCAGGAGAGCCTGGCTTGAGGGAGCAGATCCCACAGGGAGTTGGGGCACGGTCAACAAAACCAGGGTAGCTGGGACAATGTAGAGCAGGACCAGGGGGAGGAGGGACCAGTGAAAGCGGGGCACAGAGGTACCAGGGTCCAGGGAAGCAAAATCAGAAGGAGTAAAGCCTAGAGAGCAGGTCCAGGGGTGAGCATGGCCCAGTGAAAAAGGGTTGGAGGAGCAGGGTCCGGGGGAGCAGGACCAGAGGGAGCAGCTCCCAGGGGAGCAGGATCAGGAGGAACAGGTCCAGGGGGAGCAGGGCCAGTGGGAGCAGGGCCCAAGGAAGCAGGACCATGAAGAGCAGGGCCAAGAAGTTGCAGTGCTCAGGGGGAACAGAGCCCAGGGGGAGCAAGGCACATGGGAGCAGGGCACATATGAGCAGGGCCATGAGGAGCAGGGCCCAAGGGGAGCAAGACCAGGGGTAGCAGTACCAGGAGGAGCAGGTACCGGGGGAGCAGGCCCACTTGAAACAGTGCTAGGGACAGCAGAGCCAGGGACAGCAGGGTCCTATGGTAAGCAAAACAGGGGGAGCAGGGCCCAGTGAGAGGAGGGCTTGGGGTAGCAGAGCCCAGTAGATCAGTGCTAGGGATAGCAGAGCCCATAGAGAGTAGAGGCAGGGAGAGCCGTACATGTGAGCAGAGCCCATAGGGTACAGGACTAGGGGGAGCAGGATCCAGGGGGAGCAGGTCCTAGGTGGAGCAGGGCACAGGGACAACAGGGCCCAGGGGGAGCAGGGCCCAAGAGCAGGACCAGGGGAGAGCAGGACCCAGTGAGCAGTGCCACGAGGAGCAGGGCCCAAGGGGGAGAAGGGCCCAGCAGAGCAGGGCCAGGAGGAAAAGGGCCCAGGGGGGGGGCAGGGCCCAGGAGAGCAGGGCCCAGGGGAGCAGGGCCAGGGGGAGCAGGCCCAGAGAGCAACGTCCTGGGGAACAGAGTCAGGGGAGCACGAACAGGGGAGCAGGACTGGAGGGAGTAGGGCCCAGAGGTGACGGTTTCAGGAGGAAAAAGGCCAGAGGGAGAAGGGCCAAGGGAGTGCAGCACCAGGGGGAGCAGGCCCAGGGGGAGCAGGGCCCAAGGGGACAATGACCAGGAGGAGCAGGGCCCAGCGGAGCAGTCTAGGGGGAGGAGGGCCCAGGAGAAACAGGGCCCTGGGGACCAGAGGTAGAGGGAGCAGCCCCAGGGGAGTAGGGCCCAGGGGAGTAAGGCTAGGGGGAGAAGGGCCAGGGTCTTATGGCCAGGAGGGGCAGGGCCCAGGGCTAGCAGGGCCTATGGGAAGGAGGCACATGGAATTCAGGGCCCAGGAGCAGAAGAACCATGGGGTTCAGGGTGCAGGCCCCAGGGGAACAAGGCCAGAGAGAGTGAGGCCTAGCAAGCAGGATCAGGGGGAGCAGGGATAAGGGAATCCAGGGCTCAGGGGGAGTGGAGCCCAGGGGGGAGCAGGGCCCAGGGTGAGCAGGTCCATTGGGAGATCAACCCAGGGGAACAGGGACTGGGGGAGCAGGGCCCAAGGGAAGCAAAACCAGCGGGAGCAGTGCCCAGGAGTCAGGGCCAGGGGAAACAGGGCCAGGAGGAGCACGCAAAGGGGAGCAGGGCCCGGGGAAAGAGGACCAGGAGATCAGGGCCAAGGGGGAGCAGGCGCAATGGGGAGTGGAGACCAGGAGGGAACAGGACCCAGGGGAGCAAGGGCAGGAGGAGCAGGGCCCGAGGGAGCAGGGCCCAGGGGAGCAGGGCCAGAGAGAGCAGGGCACAGGGGGAGCAGGGCCCAGGGGAGCAGGACCAGGGGGAGCAGGGCCAAGTGAGAGCATGGCCAGAGGGAGCGGGGCCTGGGGAAGCAGGACCAGGGGGAGCAGGCTCAAGGGGGAGCTGGGCTCAGGGGGGAGCATAGCCCCGTGGGGATCAGGGACCAGGAGAGTAGGGCCAGAGGGAGCAGGGCCCAGGAAGAGCAGTGCCAGAAGGAGTACAGCCCAGGGGAGCAGTGCCTAGAGGAGCAGGGCCAGTGAGAGAAGTTTCCCGGGGAGCAGGGCCTCGGGGAGCAGGGCCAGGGAAAGCATGGCCCAGGAGGAGCAGGACCAGGTAGAGCAGGGCCCAGGGAGAGGAGGCCTATGGGGAGCAGGTCCCGGGAGAGCAAGGCTAGGGAGAGCAGAGCCCACAGAGAGAAGGGCCAGGTGGATCAGGGTCAGGAAAACTGGGCCCATGGGGAGAAAGACCAGGGGGATCAGGGCACAGGAAAATCAGGGCCGAGGGGGAGCAGAATCAGGGGGAGCAGGGCCATGGGGGAGCAGGGCCAGGTGGAGCAGGGCCCGGGAGGCAGGACCAGGGGGAGCAAGACACGTGGGTGCAGGGCTCAGAGGAGTAGGTCCAGTGGGAGGAGGACACAATGGGAGCAGGAGCCAAGGGAGCAGAGCCAAGGGGAACAGAGCCAGGGAGAACAGTACCAGGAGGAGCAGGGCCCAGGAGAAGCAGGGAACAGGGGGAGCAGGGCCAAGGAGAAGCAGGGAACAGGGGGAGCAGGGCCCTGGGTAGCACGGCCCATGTGGAGCAAGACCATGGGGAGCAAGGCTCAGAAAGAGAAGGGCCGTGGAGAGCTGGGAACCGGGGATTAGGGCCCAGGAGGAGCAGGGCCCAGGAGAGCAGGGAGTTAGGTTCAAAGCCCACAGGGAATTAGGTTCAGAGGGAGCTGGGCCAGGGTAGCAGGGGTAGGGGGAGGAGGGTCCAGGAGGAGGAGGGCCCAGGGAGCGGGTGTAGGGGGAGCAGTTCCCAGGGGGAGTAGAGCCCAGGGGAGCAGGGCCAGGTGGAGAAGGGCCAGGAGGAGCAGGGCCCATGGGGAGCAGTGCCAGGGGGAGCAGGGCCCAGGGGAGCAGGGCCTAGGGGAAGCGGGGCACAGGGAATCTAGGGCCCAGGGCAAGAAGAGCCAGGGGGTGCAGGGCCCAGGGGAGCAGGGCCAGGGGGAACAGGGCCAAGCGGAGCAGGGCCAGAGGGAGTGGGGCCTCAGGAAGCAGGACCATGGAGAGCAGGAACAAGGGAAATCAAGGCTCAGAGGGATTGGAGCCCAGAGGGGAGCAGGGCCAGAGGGAGCAGGACCCAGGGGGAGCAGGACCCAGGGGAGGAGGGCCAGGGGGAGAAGGACTCAATGGGAGTACGGCCCAGGGGACCAGGGTAAGGGAGAGCAGGTCCTAAGGGAGCACGGCAAGGAGGACCAGAGCCATGGGGAACAGAGCCAGGGGGAGAAGGGCAAAGGGGGAGCAGCACCCAGGATGACCAAAGCACAGGTGGGAGCACGGCCCAGGGAACAGGACCCAGGGGAGCAGGGCAAGGAGGAGCAGAGTCCAGGGAAAGCAGGACACATGGGAAGCAGGACCAGTGGAGCCGAATCAAGGGGGAACAGGTCTTGGGGGGTGGGGCAAAACCCAGGGGGGAGCTGGGCCAGGAGTAGTAGTGCCCAAGGGAAGCAGGACCAGAGGGAGCAGTGCCCAGGGTAGCAGATCCAGGGAAACAGAGCCAGGGTGAGCAGGGCCAGGGTAGAAGGGCAAAGGGGGAGCAGCGCCCAGGATGACCAAAGCACAGGTGGAGGCATGGCCCAGGGAACAGGACCCAGGGGAGCAGGGCAAGGAGGAGCAGAGTCCAGGAAAGCAGGATACATGGGAAGCAGGACCATTGGAGTAGGATCAAGGGAGAACAGGTTCGGGGGGTGGGGAAGAACCCAGGGGGGAACCTGGCCAGGAGTAGTAGTGCCCAAGGGAAGCAGGACCAGAGGGAGCAGTGCCCAGGGTAGCAGATCCAGGGAAACAGAGCCAGGGGGAGCAGGGCCAGGGGGAGTGGGCTCTGGGGAAGGAGGATCAGGGGAGCAGTGCCAATGGGGAGCAAGGCCAAGGGGGAGCAGAGCCCAGGGTGAAGCAATGCGAGGAGGAGCAGGGCCCAAGGGCAACAGGCCCAGGGGGAGCAGGACACAGGGGGAGCAGGGTACAGGGGAGCAGGTCCAGGGGGAGAAGAATGCAGGAGGAGCAGGGCCCATTGGAGCAGGGTCAGGAGGAACAAGGCCCAGGAGAGCAGGACCCAGAATTGCTGGGCCAGGGGGAACATGGCCAGGGAGAGCCGGGCCAGAGGGAGTGAGACCTGGGGAATCAGGATGAAGGGGAGCAGGGCTCAGGGGGAGTGGAGCTCAGTGGGGAGCAGGGCCCAGGAGACCAGGTCCAGGAGGAGCAGGGCCAGTGGGAGCAAGGCCCAGAAGAAGCAGGGAACAGGGGGAGCATGCCCTGGAGTAGCACAGCCTACGTGGAGCAAGACAATGGAGAGCAGGGCCCAGGGGGAGCAGGGGCAAGGGGAGCAGGCCCCAGGGGATTAGGTCCAGGGGAGCAGGGCCCATGGGAAGCAGAACCATGGTTATCAGGACCAGGGGAAGCATGGCCATGGAGCAGGGCCGAGGGAGCAGGGCCTAGGGGAACAGGGCAAGGGGAAGCAGGTACCAAGATAACAGGGCCCTAGAGAGCAAGGACAGGAGAAGGGCCAGGGGATTATGGCCAGGAGAAGCAGGGCCCATGGTGAGCAAGGACAGGAGGGGCAGGGCGCCAGGAAGCAGGGCCCAGGTGGAGCAGAACCCAGGGGAGCAGGGCAGGAGAAGCAGTGCCCAGGAGAGAAGGGCCCAGGGGAGCAGGGCCAGGGGTTCAGGGCCAGGAGGAGCAGAACCCATGGGGAGCAGTGACTGGGGAGTAGGGCATGGGGTGGGGAATAGGACCAGGTGGAACATGGCCCAAGAAGAGCAAGACCAGGGGAGCAGGGCCCAGAAAAGCAGGGCCAGGGGGAACAAGGCCCGGAGGATCAGGGCCAGGGGGAATGAGGCACAGGGAAGCGGGACACAGAGGGATCAGGGCCCAGAGGAGCAGGGACAGGGGGAGAAGGACAAAGCAGGAGTAGGGCCCAGTGGAGTAGGGTCAGGGAGAGCAGGTCCCAGGGGAGCAGGACCCGGGGTATCAGAGCCAGAGGGAGCAAAGCCAGGAAAAAGGGCCATGGGGAACAGGGCCGGGGGAGAAGGGGCCAGGAGGAGCAGGGCCCAGGGGAGAAGGGCCAATGGATTAGGGGCAGGAATAGCAGGGCCCATGGGGAGCAGGGCCATGATTATCAGGACCAGGAGGAGCAGGTCACAAGGATAGCAGGACCAGGAGATTAGGGCCAGGGGGAGCAGGGCCCGTGTGGAGAAGTGCCACGGGTTGAAGCGCCCAGGAAAGCAGGACCAAAGGGGGCAGGGCTCAGGGGAGCAGGACCCAGGGGAGCAGGCCCAGTGGGAACAATGCCACATGGATCAGGGCTAGAGGGATTGGGGCCCGGGGAAGCAGGACCAGAGGGACCAGTGCCAGGGGGGATAGGGGCCCAGGGGGACCAGGGCCCAGGAGAAGCAGAACCAGGGGAAGCAGGGCCTAGGAGAGCAGGACTGGGGGAAGTAGGGCTCAGGAGAGCAGGGCCAGGGGGAGCAGGGCCTGAGGAGGGGTAGGACCAGATGGAGCAGGGCCCAGGGAGTGGAGGACCAGGGGGAATAGGGCCCAGAAGAGCAGGGCTAGGGGGGCAGAGCCCACAGGGAGTTGGGCCAGGGGGAGCAGGGCCAGGGGAAGGAGAACACAGGGGGAGCCAGTGTAAGCAGGGCCGGGGGAGAAGGGCCAAGGGGCCGCAGGGCCCAGGGAGAGCAAGGGCCATGGGAGCAGGACTCGGGGAGCAGGGTCCAGGAGGAGTAGGACCAGGTGCAGCAGGGCCCAGGGAGTGTAGGCCTACAGGGAGCAGGGCCCAGGAGAGCAGAGTAGGGGAGCAGGGTCGATGGTGAGCAGGACCAGGGCCAGCAGGGCCCAGGAAAAGCAGGGCCCAGTGGAAGTGGGGCACAGAAAAACCAGGGCCCATGGGGAGCATAACCAGGGGGATCAAAGCCTAGGGAGCATGGTCAGATGGGAGCAGGGCCCAAGGAAGCAGGTCCAGGAGGAGCAGGGCCCAGGAGGGCAGGACCAGGGTGAGCAGGACACTGGGAGCAAGGCCAAGGGGAGAAGGGCCAGGGAGAACTGATGCCAGAGTAGCAGGGCCCAGGGGAGCAGATCCAGGGAGAAAAGGGCCAAGGGGAGCAGGGACAGGGGGAGAAGGGCCCAGGGAGAGCAGTACCAGGGGTGCAGGGCCCGAGGAAGCAAGCACAGGGTAAGCAGAGAAAAGGGGAGCAGAGCCAGGGGGAGCGGGGCCCAGGAGAAGCAGTGAACAGGGTGAGCTAGGTCTGGGGTAGCACGGCCCATGTGGAGCAAGACATAGAGAGGAGGGCTTAGGGAGAGAAGGGCCCATGGGTAGCAGGGCGCAGGGTAGCAGGGCCCAGGAGGAGCAGGGCCCAGTGGAGCTCAGTCAGGGAGAGAAGGTGCCATAGGAGCAAGGCCCAGGGAGCACAGCCAGGTGGGAGCAGGGCCCAGGGCAGCAGGTCCAGGAGGAGCAGGGCCCAGGGGAGCCAGGCCAGGGAGACCAGGACAGTGGGAGCCGGGCCAGGGGGAAAAGGGCCAGGGAGAGCAGGTGCCAGAGGAGCAGGGCCCAGGGGAGCAGAGCCATGGAGAAAAGGGCCAGGGGGAGCAGGGCCATGGGGAGTAGGGCCCAGGAGAAGCAGGGAACAGGGGGAGAAGTGCTCGGGGGACCAGGGCCCATGGGGAGCAAACAAGGGGGAGCAGGGTCCAGGGGGAGATGGGCCCAGGGAGATAGATCCCAGGGGAGCAGGGCCAGGGGAAGCAGGACCCAAGAGAGCAGGGCCCAGGTGAGTAGAGCCAGGGGAAGCATGGCCAGGGATTAGGGCCAGTAAGATCCTGGCCCATGGGGAGCAGGGCCCATAGGGAGCAGGGCCAGGAAAACAGGACCAGAGGGAGCAGGATACAGGGGAGCCGGGTCAAGGGGAACAGGTCCAGGGGGGAACAGGTCCAGGGGGAGGAGTGTCAAGGGAATGACGCACAGACAAGCAGTTCCAGGGGGAGTTAGGAGCAGGGAAGCAGGACCAAGGGGAGAAGGTCCTAGGAGGAGCTTGACCCAGAGGGAGTGGAGCCCAAGGTGAACAGGTCTAGGGGGAGCAGGGCGTGGGGAAGCAGGGCCATGGGGGAGCAGGAACTTGGGGAGAGGGCCTGGGGAAGTAGGGCTTGGGGAGCAGTGTCTGGGGAAGAGGGCCAGGGGAAGCAGGGCCCAGGGAAGCAGGACCAGGGGGAGCATGACGCAGGGGGATCATGGCCCAGGGGGAGCATGACGCAGGGGGATCATGGCCCAGGGGGAGCAGAGTCCAGGGGAACAAGGTCCAGAAGGAGCAGAACCAGGAGAAGCAGGGCCCAGGGGAGTAGGACTGGGGGGAGTAGGGCCCCGGGGAGCAGGGCCTGGGGGAGCAGGGGCCCGGGGGAGCAGGGCCCAGGGAGAGGAGGACCAGGAGGAGCAGGCCCCAGGAGATCAGGGCTAGAGGGAGCAGAGGGCACAGGGAGTAGGGCCAGGGGGCGCAGGACCAGAGGAGCAGGGTCCAGGGAGCAGGGCCAGGGAGAGCAGGGCCAGAGGGGAGTGGGGCCTGTGGAAGCAGGACTAGGGCGAGCAGGTCCAAGGGGGATCAGGGCCTAGGGGAGCACAGACTGGGGGAGCAGGACTCACGAGGAGCAGGGCCCATTGAGCAGAGCCAGGATAAAAGGGCCAGGAGAAGCAGGGCCTGGGGGAGAAGAGACCAGGGAAGCAGGGCCAGATGAAGCAGGTCCCAGGAAAGTAGGGCCCAGGGGAGCAGGGCCAGGAGGAGCAGGGCCCAAGGGAGCAGGACTAGAGGAAAGTAGGACCCAGGGTAGAAGGGCCAATGGGGAGCAGGACCACAGGGAGCAGGGCCCAGGAGTAGCAAGGTACAGGGAAAAAAGGGCCAAGGGGGAGCAGAACCAGGGGGAGCAGAGCCCAGGGAGCAGGGCCAGAAGGGAGCAGGGCACAGGGAAACCAGGGCCCAGGGGAACAGAACCAAAGGGAGCAGGGCCCAGGGGGCAACAGGGCCCAGGGGAGCAAAACCAGGAGAGGCAGCGCCTGAGGGAACAGACCAGAGGGAGCAAGGCTAAGGGGAGCAAAGCCCAGGAAAGCAGGGTCAGGGGAAAAAGGCCAGGTGGAGCATGGCCATAGGGAGAGGCGACCAGGGAAGCAGAACAAGGGTAGCAGGGCATAGAGGGAGCAGGGCTCAGGGGGAGCAGAGCCAAGGGAAGAACAGGACCTAGAAGAGCAGGGCCAGGAGGAGCAGAGCCCAGGGGAAGCAGGACCAAAGGAAGAACAATCCAGGGGAGCAGGGCAGGGGGAATCAGGACATAGGGGGAGCTGGTCCCAGGGGAGCAGGACACAGGGGGAGCAGGACCCAAAGCATAACGGCCAGGGAGAGCAGGACACAAGGGTGAAGGCCAGGGAGATCAGGTCCCCAGAGTAGCAGGCCCCAGGGGAGCAGAGCCAGGGGGATTAGAGCCAGAAGAAAAGGGCCAGGGGGAGCAGTGCCAGGGGGAGCAGAGCCTAGGGGAGAAGGCCAAGGGAAGCAAGGCCCAGAAGAGCAGGGCCCAGGGGAGCAGGGCCTGGTGTGCAGGGCCCAGGAAAGCAGGACTGCTGGAAGTAGGGCCCAAAGGAGCAGGACCATGAGGAGCAGCACCCAGGAGGAGCAGGACCAGGCAGAGCAGGGCCCAGGGAGAGGAGGACCAGGGGGTGGAGAGCCCAGGAGAGCAGGGCTAAGGGGAACAGTGCCTACAGGGAGTAGGGCCAGGGAAAGAAGTTACCAGAGGAGCAGGGCCAGGGGAGCATAGCCAGGGAGAAATGGGCAAGGGGGACAAGGGCCAGTGAGAACAGTACCAGGGATAGCAGGTCCCAGGGGAGGAGGCCCCAGGGAAGCAGGGCAATAGGGAGCAGGGCCAGGGGAAGCAGAACCCAGGAGAAGCAGGGAACAGGGGGATTAGGGCCTCGGGGAGCTGGGCCCATGGGGAGCAGGGCCCAGGGGAAGAAGGGCCCAGGGGAACAGGACTGGAGGGAATAGGGCCCAGGGGAACAGGGCCAGGGGGAAAGAGAACCAAAGGACAGGAGGATCTGGGGAGCAGGGCCCAGGAGAGCAGGGCTAGTAGGAGCAGAGCCCAGGGGTAGCAGTACTAGAGGAGCACATTTCAGGGGAGCAGGGACAGGGAGGGTCAGGGCCCAGGGGAGCAGGCCAGGGGGAATAGGACCAAGGAAAGCAGGTCCAGGGTCATAGGGCCCAAGGAACAAGGACTGGGGGAGCAGGGCCCAGGAGAAGCAGGACCACGTGGAGCAGGCCCCATAGAAAGGAGGCCTACTGGGAGAAAGGCCCAGGAGAGCATGGCTTGGGGGAGCAGATCCCACAGGGAGTTGGGGCACCGGAAGCAAAACCAGGGTAGCAGGGATAATGGAGAGCAGGACCTGGGGGAGGAGGGACCAGGGGGAATGGGGCACAGGGGAACCAGTGTCCAAGGAAACAAATTCAGGGGGAAGCAGGGGCCCCAGAGAGCAGGTTACAGGGGGTGAAACAGGGGCCCCAGTGGAAGAAAGTGGCCAGACTGGGGGAGCAGGACCAGAGGGAGCAGGTCCCAGAGGATCAAGATCAGGAGGAACAGATCCAGAAGGAACAGGGCCAGTGGCCGCGAGGCCCAAGGAAGCAGGACGAGGGAGAGCAGGGCCAAGAAGTTGCAGTGCTCAGGGGAAACAGAGCCCAGGGGGAGCAGGGCACAAGGGAGCAGGGCACATGGGAGCAGGGCCAAGAGGAGCAGGTCCCAATGGGAGCAAGACGAGGGGGAGCAGTACCAGGAGGAGCACATTCCGGGGGAGCAGGCCCCGGGGAAGCAGTGCGAGGGACAGCATGGCCAGGGACAGCAGGGTCCTAGGGTAAGCAGGACAGGGGGGAGCAGGGCCCAGGGAGAGGAGGGCCAGGGGTAGCAGAGCCCAGAAGATCTGTGCTAGGGATAGCAGAGCCCACAGGGAGTAGGGGCAGGGAGAGCAGTACAGGTGAGCAGGGCCCATGGGGAACAGGACCAGGGGGAGCAGGGCCTTGGGGGAGCAGGGAAAACAAAGCCCAGAGGGAGCAGAGCCCAAGAGCAGGACTAGGGGAGAGCGGGACCCAGTGAGCAGAGCCTCGAGGAGCCGGGCCCAAGAAGGAGAAGGGCCCAGCAGAGCGGGGCCTGGAGGTAAAGAGCCCAGGGGGGGCAGGGCTCAGGAGAGCATGGCCCAGGGTAGCAGGGCCAGGGGGAGAAGGCCCAGAGAGCAGGGCCCTGGGGAACAGAGTCAGGGAAGCAGGAACAGGGGAGCAGGACTGGGGGGAGTAGGGACCAGGGGACAGGGCCAGGGTGGACAGGGCCCAGGAGGAGCAGGTGGGGCAGGGTCCAGGGGGGAAGGGTCCAGAGGAAGTAGGGTGGAGAGGATCATGGCCCAGAAGAGCAGGGACAGGGGAAGTTGGGCCGTGGAAAGCAGGGCCAGGTGAGCAGGGGCAGAGGGAATGGGGCCCGGAGAAACAGGAACAGGGCGAGAAGGGCTAAGTGGGAGCAGGACTAGGAAAAGGTGAGCCCAGTGGGGAGCAGGGCCCAGGAAAGCAGGGCCAAAAGGAGCAGGGCCCAGGAGAATGAGAAATCAGGGAGCATAGGGTCCGGGGTATTGCAGCACAGCAGGGATAGTAGGAGCAGAGCCCACAGGGACTGGCGCCTGAGGGAGTAGGGACAGGGGGAGCAGGGCTCAAGAGTCGCAGAGCCCAGGGGGTAGAAGGGCCTAGCGGAGCAGTGCCAGGAGGAGCAGTGCACAGGGGTAGCAGTACCAGAGGAGCACAGCCCAGGGGAGCAGGGACAGGGAGGAACAGGGCCCAGGGAAGCAGGCCAGGGGGAATAGGACCAAGGAGAGCAGGTCCAGGGTCGTAGGGCCCAAGGAACCAGGACTAGGGGAGCAGGGCCCAGGGGAGAAGGGCCAGTGGGAGCAGGGCCGGGAGGAGCAGGACCACATGGAGCAGGCCCTATAGAAAGGAGGCCTACTGGAGAAAGGTCCAGGAGAGCATGGCTAGGGGGAGCAGATCCCACAAGGAGTTGGGGCACGGGAAGCAAAACCAGGGTAGCAGGAACAATGGAGAGCAGGACCAGGGGGAGGAGGCACCAGGGGGAGCTGGACACAGGGGAACCAGGGTGCAGGGATGAAAAATTAGGGGGAGCAGGGCCCAGAGAGCAGGTCCAGGGGTGAGCAGGGCCTAGTGGAGAAGGGCCGGGATGAGCAGGGTCCGGGGGAGCAGGACCAGAGGGAGCAGGACCCAGGGGAGCAGGATCAGGAGGAACAGGTCCAGGGGGAGCAGGGCCAGTGGGAGCGGGGCCCAAGGAAGCAGGACCAGGGAGAGCAGGGCCAAGAAGATGCAGTGCTCAGGGGGAACAGACACCAGGGGGAGCAGGGCACATGGGAGCAGGGCCAGGAAGAGCAGGTGCCAGGGGGAGCAGTACCAGGAGGAGCAGGTACCCGGGGAGCTAGCTCCGGGGAAGCAGTGCAAGTAACAGAAGGGCCAGGGACAGCAGGGTCGTAGGGTAAGCAGGACAGGGGGGAGCAGGGCCAAGGGAGAGGAGGACCAAGGGTAGCAGAGCCCAGTAGATCAGTGCTTGGGATAGCAGAGCCCACAGGGAGAAGGGCCAGGGAGAGCAGTACAGGTGAGCAGGGCCCATGAGGAACAGGACCAGGGCGAGCAGGATCCAGGGGGAGCAGGTCCTAGGGGCAGCAGGGCACAGGGAAAACAGGGCCCAGGGGGAGCAGAGCCCAAGAGCAGGACCAGGGGAGAGCGAGACCCAGTGAGCAGTGCCACGAGGAGCAGGGCCCAAGGGAGAGAAGGGCCCAGCAGAGCAGGGCCAAGAGGAAAAGGACAAAGGGGGGGCAGGGCCCAGGAGAGCAGGGCCCAGGGGAGCAGGGCCAGAAGGAGCAGGCCCAGAGAGCAGGGCCCTGGAGAACAAAGTCAGGGGAGCAGGAACAGGGGAGCAGGACTAGAGGGAGTAGGGCCCAGGGGACAGGGCCAGGGTGGGCAGGGCCCAGGAGGAGCAGGTGGGGCAGGGTCCATGGAGAGGACTATTAGAGGACCCGGGATAAGGAGAGCAAGGCTAGGGGTGCAGAGCCCACAGGGAGTAGAGCCAGGAGGAGAAGGGCCAGGAGAGTAGGGCCCAGGCGGAAATGGGCCCAAGGAGAGCATTACCAGGGGGAGCAGGTCCTGGAGTAGCCGGTCACGGGAAGTAGGGCAAAGGGGAGCTGGGATAGGGGGAGCAAGGCCCAAGAGAAGCAGGGAACAGGGGGAGAAGGACCCAGAAGAGCAGGGCCCATGCAGAGCAAGATCAGGTGGAGCAGGGCCCAGGGGGGAAGGATACAGGGGAAGTAGGGAGCAGAGGATCATGGCCCAAGGGAGCAGGGCCAGGGGAAGTTGGGCCCAGGAAAGCAGGGCCAGGTGAGCAGGGCCAGATGGAATGGGGCCCAGGGAAGGAGGAACAGGGCGAGCAGGGCTAAGCAGGAGCAGGATTCAGGAAGAGGTGAGCCCAGTAGGGAGCAGGGCCCAGGAAAGCAGGGACAGAAGGAGCAGGGCCCTGGAGAATCAGAAATCAGGGAGAATAGGGTCCGGGGTATTACGGACCATGTGGGGCAAGACCATGGGGAGCAGAGCACATGGAGAGCAGGACCCAGGGGGAGCTGGGCTCGGGGGAGCAGGGCCGAGAAGGAGTACAATCAAGGAAAGCAGGGCCAGGGGAAGCAGGGCTTATTAGGAGCAGGACCCAGGGGAGCAGGTCCAGGGGGTGCAGGGCCAGCGTTTAGGTCCCGGAGGAGCAAGCCCCATGGGGAGCAGGGCCATGGTTATCAGGACTAAGTGGAGCAGGCCACAAGGAGAGCAGAACCAGGAGATTAGGGCCAGGGGGAGAAGGGCCCACTGCAAGGGGGAGCAGTCACCCAGGAAATCAGGACCAGAGGGAGCAGTGCCAAATAGAGCTGGGACCAGGAGAGCAGGGTCAGGGGGAATACAGCCTGAGTGAGCAGGACCAGAGAAAGCATGGCCCAGAGGAGCAGGGACACAGAGGAGCACAGCTCAGGGGAGTAGGGCCCAGAGGTGCAGAGCCAGGGGGAAGAGGGCAAGGAGGAGCATGGCTAGGGGGATCAGGGTCCAGGAGAAGCAGAGAACAGGGGAAGAAGGGTTCAGGGGAACAGAGCCCATGGGAAGCAGTACCAGGGGGAGCAGGGCCCAAGGTGGAAGGTCCCAGGGGGAATAGGGCACAGAGGATCAGAGCCAAGGAGGAGTATGGCCCAGGGGAGCAGGCCCAGGGAAAGCAGGGACCAGAAGAACAGGGCCCATGGGGAGCAGGGCCAGGGCGAAAGGGCCCATGGGGAGCAGGGCCAGGGGAAGCAGGACAAAAGGGGTGCAGGGCCCAGGGGAGCAGGCCAAGTGGGAGCGGGTTCCAGGTTGACCAAAGCCCAGGAGGAGTATAACCAGGGGGAGCAGGGCCCTGGGGAGCAGGACTGGAGGGAGTAGGGCCCAGGGGAGCAGAACCAGGGCCAGGTAGATCAGGGTCCAGGAAGAGGAGGACCAAGGGGAACAGGGCCCAGGAGAGCAGGGCTAGGGAGTGCAGGCCCCACAGGGAGGAGGGCCAGAGGGAGTAGGGCCAATGGGGAACAGTATCCGGGAGAGCATGGCCCGGGGGGGCAGGGCCATGGAAAGTAGGGCCTGGATAAAAAGGGCCAAGGGTAGAAGGGCCCAGGGAGAGAAGTACATGGGGGTGCAGGGCCCCAGAGTTCAGGCCCCGGGGAGCAGGTCCCATGGGGAGCAGCGGTCGGAGGTGCATGGCTCAGGGGCATGGTCTAGCAGGAGCAGAGCCCATAGGGAGTAGCGCCAGGGGGAGCAGAGTCAGGGGTATCAGAGTTTGGAGTAGCAGTGCACAGGGAAGCAGAGCCTAGGAGAGGAGGGCCAGGGGGGCCAGTTCCATAGGGAGTAGAGCCCAGGAAACAGGACCGGGGAAGCAAGGCCAAAGGGGCGGTAGGTCCAGGAAAGCAGGACCAGAGGGAGCAGGGTCCAGGGTAGGAGGGCCTAGAGGAGCAGAGCCAGGGGGAGCAGAGCCCAGGGGAGAAGGCCAAGGGAAGCAAGGCCCAGAAGAGCAGGGCCCAGGGGAGCAGGGCCTGGTGTGCAGGGCCCAGGGGAGCAGGACTGCGGGAAGTAGGGCCCAAGGGAGCAGGACCATGAGGAGCAGCACCCAGGAGGAGCAGGTCCGGGCAGAGCAGGGTCCAGGGAGAGGAGGACCAGGGGGTGCAGAGCCCAGGAGAGCATGGCTAAGGGGAACAGTGCCTACAGGGAGTAGGGCCAGGGAATGAAGTTACCAGAGGAGCAGGACCCAGGGGAGCATAGCCAGGGAGAAAAGGGCAAGGGGGACAAGGGCGCAGTGAGAGCAGTACCAGGGGTAGCAGGTCCCAGGGGAGGAGGCCCAGGGAAGGAGGGCAATAGAGAGCATGGCCAGGGGAAGCAGAACCCAGGAGAAGCAGGGAACAGGGGGATTAGGGCCCGGGGGAGCTGGGCCCTTGGGGAGCAGGGCCCAGGGGAAGAAGGGCCCAGGGTACAGGACTGGAGGGAATAGGGCGCAGGGGAACAGGGCCAGGGGGAAGAGGGCCAAAGGACAGGACAATCTGGGGAGCAGGGCCCAGGAGAGCAGGGCTACTAGGAGCCGGGCCCACAGGGAGTGGGGCCTGAGTGAGTAGGGACAGGGGAGCAGGGCTCATGGGTAGCGGAGCCCAGGGGGTAGAAGGGCCTAGCGGAGCAGGGCCAGGAGGAGCCGGGCCCAGGGGTATCAGTACCTGAGGAGCACAGCCCAGGGGAGCAGGGACAGGGACGATCAGGGCTCAGGGGAGCAGGCCAGGGGGAATAGAACCATGGAGTGCATGTCCAGGGTAGTAGGACCCAAGGAAACAGGACTGGGGCGAGCAGGGCCCAGGGGAGAAGGGCCAGTGGGAGCAGGGCCCTGGAGGAGCAGGACCACGAGGAGCAGGCCCCATAGAAAGAAGGCCTACGGGAAGAAAGGCCCAGGATAGCATGTCTAGGAGGAGCAGATCCCACAGGGAGTTGGGGCATGGGAAACAAAACCAGGGTAGCAGGGACAAGGAGAGCAGGAACAGGTGAATGAGAAACCAGGGGGAGCCGGACACAGGGTATCCAGGGTCCAGAGAGCAGGTCCAGGGGTGAGCAGGGCCCAGTGGAGAAGGGCCAGGAGAAGCAGGGTCCGGGGGAGCAGGACCAGAGGGAGCAGGTCCCAGGGGAGCAGGATCAGGAGGAACAGGTCCAAGGGAGCAGGGCCAGTGGGAACGGAGCCCAAGGAAGCAGGACCAGGAAGAGCAGGGTCAAGAAGTTGCAGTGCTCAGCGCGAACAGAGCCCAGGGAGAGCAGGGCACATGGGAGCAAGGCCAGGAGGAGCAGGTCCCAGGGGGAGCAGTACCAGGAGGAGCAGGTACCCGGGGAGCTAGCTCCGGGGAAGCAGTGCAAGTAACAGAAGGGCCAGGGACAGCAGGGTCCTAGGGTAAGCAGGACAGGGTGGAGCAAGGCCAAGGGAGAGGAGAGCAAGGGGTAGCAGAGCCGAGTAGATCAGTGTTTGGGATAGCAGAGCCCACAGGAGTACGGGCAGGGAGAGAAGTACAGGTGAGCAGGGCCCATGGGGAACAGGATCAGGGGGAGCAGGATCCAGGGGGAGCAGGGCCTAGGGAGAGCAGGGCACAGGGAAAACAGGGCCCAGGGGGAGCAGAGCCCTAGAGCAGGACCAAGGGAGAACGAGACCCAGTGAGCAGTGCCACGAGGAGCAGGGCCCAAGGGGGAGAAGGGCCCAGCAGAGCAGGGCCAGGAGGAAAAGGGCCCAGGGTTGCAGGGCCCAGGAGAGCAGGGCCCAGGGGAGCAAGGCCAGGTGGAGCAGGCCCAGAGAGCAGGGCCCTGGGGATCAGAGTCAGGGGAGCAGGAACAGGGGAGCAGGAATGGAGGGAGTAGGGCCCAGGGGACAGGGCCAGGGTGGGCAGGGCCTAGGAGGAGCAGGTGGGGCAGGGACCAGGGAGAGGAGTATTAGAGGACCAGGGATGAGGAGGGCAAGGCTAGGGGTGCAGAGCCCATAGGGAGTAGAGCCAGGAGGAGAAGGGCCAGGCAACCAGAGCCCAGGCGGAAAAGGGCCCAGGGAGAGCATTACCAGGGGGAGCAGGTCCTGGAGGAGCTGGTCCCGGGGAAGTAGGGCTAGGGGAAGCTGAGATGGGGGAGCAAGGCCCAAGAGAAGCAGGGAACAGGGGGAGAATGGCCCAGGGGAGCAGAACCCATGCGGAGCAATACCAGGTGGAGCAGGGCCCAGGGGGGAAGGGTCCAGGGGAAATAGGGTGCAGAGGAGCAAGGCCCAGGGGAGCAGGGCTAAGGGAAGTTTGGCCCAGGAAAGCAGGACCAGGTGAGCAGGGCCAGAGGGAATGGGGCCCGGGGAAGCAGGAACAGGGGGAGCAGGGCTAATCGGGATCAGCACTCAGGATGAGGTGAACCCAGTGGGGAGCAGGGCCCAGGAAAGCAGGGCCAAAAGGAGCAGTTTCCAGGAGAATCAGAAATCATGGAGAATAGGGTCCGGGGTATTACGGACCATGTGGGGCAAGACCATGGGGAGCAGAGCCCACGGAGAGCAGGATCAAGGGGAAGCAGGGCTCAGGGGAGCAGGGCCCAGAAGGAGCAGGGTCAAGGGAAGCAAAGCCAGGGGAAGAAGGGCTGAGGAGGAGCAGGGTCCAGCAGAGAGGGCCAGGGGGTACAGAGCCAGGGGTTAGGTCCTGGAGGAGCAAGCCCCATGGGGAACAGGGCCATGGTTATCAGAACCAAGTGGAGCAGGCCACAAGGAGAGCAGAACCAGGGGCTTAGGGCCAGGGGGAGAAGGGCCCAAGGCAAGGGGGAGCAGTCACCCAGGAAATCAGGACCAGAGGGAGCAGGGCCAAATAGAGCTGGGCCCAGGGGAGCAGGGTTAGGGGGAATACATCCTGAGTGAGCAGGACCAGAGAGAGCATGGCCCAGAAGAGCAGGGCCACAGAGGAGCACAGCTCAGGGGAGTAGGGCCCAGAGGTGCAGAGCCAGGGGGAACAGGGCAAGGAGGAGCATGGCTAGGGGGATCAGGGCCTAGGAGAAGCAGAGAACAGGGGAAAAAGGTTCTGGGGGAGCAGAGCCCATGAGGAGCAATACCAGAGGGGCAGGGCCCAAGTGGGAAGGTCCCAGGGGGAATAGGGCACAGGGGAGCAGAGCCAAGGATGAGTATGGTCCAGGGGAGCAGGCCCAGGGAAAGCAGGGACCAGAAGAACAGGGCCTATGGGGAGCAGGGCCAGGGCGAAAGGGCCCATGGGGAGTAGGGCCAGGGGAAGTAGGACACAAGGGGTGCAGGGCCCAGGGGAGCAGGCCAAGTGGGAGCGGGTTCCAGGTTGACCAAGGCCCAGGAGGAGTATAACCAGGGAGAGCAGGGCCCTGGGGAGCAGGACTGGAGGGAGTAGGGCCCAGGAGAGCAGAACCAGGGCCAGGTGGATCAGGGTCCAGGAAGAGGAGGACCATGGGGAGCAGGGCCCAGGAGAGCAGGGCTAGGGAGTGTAGAGCCCACAGGGAGGAGGGCCAGAGGGAGTAGGGCCTATGGGGAACAGTATCAGGGAAAGCATGGCCCAGGGGGCAGGGGCATAATGAGTGAGGCCAGGAGGAAAAGGGCCAAGGGTAGAAGGGCCCAGGGCAAGAAGTACCTGGGGGTGCAGGGCCCCGGAGTTCAGGCCCAGGGGAGCAGGTCCCTTGGAGAGCAGCGGTTGCAGGTCCATGGTTCAGGTGTATGGTCTAGCGGGAGCAGATCCCATAGGGAGTAGGGCCAGGGGGAGCAGATTCAGGGGTAGCAGTGTTTGGAGTAGCAGGGCACAGTGAAGCAGGGCCTAGGAGAGGAGGGCCATGGGGGCCAGTTCTATAGGGAGTAGAGCCCAGGAAACAGGACCGGGGAGCAAGGCTAAGGGGGAGGTAGGTCCAGGAAAGCAGGACCAGAGGGAGCAGGGCCCCGGATATGAGGGCCTAGAGGAGCAGAGCCAGGGGGAGCAGAGCCCAGGGAAGAAGGCCAAGGGAAGCAAGGCCCAGAAGAGCATGGCCCAGGGGAGCAGGGCCTGGTTTTCAGGGCCCAAGGGAGCAGGAACATGAGGAACAACACCCAGGAGGAGCAGGACTGGGCAGAGCAGGGCCCAGGGAGAGGAGGACCAGAGGGTGCAGAGCCCTGGAGAGCAGGACTAAGGGGAACAGTGCCTATAGGGAGTAGGGCCAGGGCAAGAAGTTACCAGTGCAGCAGGGCCCAGGGGAGCATAGCCAGGGAGAAAAGGGCAAGGGGGCCAAGGGCCCAGTGAGAGCAGTACCAGGGATAGCAGGTCCCAGGGGAGGAGGCCCAGGGAAGTAGGGCAATAGGGAGCAGGGCCAGGGGAAGGAGAACCCAGGAGAAGCAGGGAACAGGGTGATAAGGGCCCAGGGGAGCTGGTCCCATGGGGAGCAGGGCCCAGGGGAATAAGGGCCCAAGGGAACAGGACTGGAGGGAATAGTGCCCAGGGGAACAGGGCCATGGGGAAGAGGGCCAAAGGACATGAGGATCTCGGGAGCAGGGCCCAGGAGAGCAGGGCTAGTAGGAGTAGAGCCCACAGGGAATGGCGCCTGAGGGAGCAGGAACAGGAGAGCAGGGCTCAAGGGTAGCGGAGCCCAGGGGGTAGAAGGGCCTAGCGGAGCAGGGCCAGGAGGAGCCGGGCCCAGGGGTATCAGTACCTGAGGAGCACAGCCCAGGGGAGCAGGGACAGGGAGGATCAGGGCTCAGGGGAGCAGGCCAGGGGGAATAGAACCATGGAGTGCATGTCCAGGGTAGTAGGACCCAAGGAAACAGGACTGGGGCGAGCAGTACCAGAGGAGCACAGCCCAGGGGAGCAGGAACAGGGAGGGACAGGGCCCAGGTGAGCAGGACAGGGGGAATAGGCCAGGGGGAATAGGACAAGGAGAGCAGGTCCAGGGTCGTAGGGCCCAAGGAACCAGGACTGGGGGGAGCAGGGCCCAGGGGAGAAGGGCCAGTTGGAGCAGGGCCCGGGAGGATCAGGACCACGTGGAGCAGGCCCCATAGAAAGGAGTCCTACGGGGAGAAAGGCCCAGGAGAGCATGGCTAGGGGGAGCAGATCCCACAGGAAGTTGGGGTACGGGAAGCATTACCAGGGTAGTAGGGACAATGGAGAGCAGCACCAGGGGGAGGAGGGAACAGGGGGAGCAGGGACAGGGGAATCAGGGTCCAGGGAAGCAAAATCAGGGGGAAGATAGATCACAGAGCAGGTCCAGGGGTGAGCAGGGCCCAGTGGAGAAGGGCCAGGATGAGCAGGGTCAGGGGGAACAGGACCAGAGGGAGCAGGTCCCAGGGGAGCAGGATCAGGAGGAACAGGTCCAGGGGGAGCAGGGCCTGTGGGAGCGGGGCCCAAGGAAGTAGGACCAGGGAGAGCAGGGCCAAGAAGTTGCAGTGCTCAGAGGGAACAGAGCCCATGGGGAGCAGGGCACATGGGAGCAGGGCCAGGAGGAGCAGTACCAGGAGGAGCAGGTACCGGGGGAGCAGGCTCCGGGGAAGCAGTGTGAGGGACAGCAGGGTCCTAGGGTAAGAAGGACAGAGGGGAGCAGGGCCCAGGGAGACGAGAGCCAGGAGTTGCAGAGCCCAGGAGATCAGTGCTTGGGATAGCAGAGCTCACAGGGAGTAGGGGCAGGGAGAGCAGTACAGGTGAGCAGGGCCCATGGGGAACAGGACCAGGTGGAGCAGGGCCTAGGGGGAGCAGGGCACAGGGAAAAAAGGGCCCAGGGGGAGCAGAGCCCAAGATCAGGTCCAGGGGAGAGCGGGACCCAGTGAGCAGTGCCACGATGAGCAGGGCCCAAGGGGGAGAAGGGCCCAGCAGAGCAGGGCCAGGAGGAAAAGGGCCCAGGGGGGGCAGGGCCCAGGAGAGCACATCCAGGGGTGAGCCGGGCCCAGTGGAGAAGGGCCAGGAGGAGCAGGGTCCGGGGGAGCAAGAACAGAGGGAGCAGGTTCCAGGGGAGCAGGATCAGGAGGAACAGGTCCAGGGGGAGCAAGCAGGGCCAGTGGGAGCGGGGCCCAAAAAGCCAAACCAGGGAGAGCAGGGCCACAAAGTTGCAGTGCTCTGGGGGAACAGAGCCCAGGACGAGCAGGTCCCAATGGGAGCAAGAGCAGGGGGAGCAGTACCAGGAAGAGCAGGTACCAGAGGAGCAGGCCCAGGGGAGCAGGGCCAGGGGGAGCAGGCTTAGAGAGCAGGGCTCTGGGGAACAGAGTCAGGGGAGCAGGAACAGGGGAGCAAAACTGGAGGGAGTAGTGCCCAGGGGACAGGGCCAGGGTGGGCAGGGCCCAGGAGGAGTAGGTGGGGCAGGGTCCAGGGAGAGGAGTATTAGAGGACCAGGGATGATGAGAGCAAGGCTAGGGGTGGAGAACCCATAGGGAGTAGAGCCAAGAGGAGAAGGGCCAGGCGACCAGGGCCCAGGCGGAAAAGGGCCCAGGGAGAGCATTACCAGGGGAACAGGTCCTGGAGGAGCGGGCCCCGGGGAAGTAGGGCAAGGGGGAGCTGGGATATGGGGAGCAAGGCCCAAGAGAAGCAGGGAACAGAAGAACAGGGCCTATGGGGAGCAGGGCCAGGGGGAAAGTGCTCAGGGGATCAGGTCCAGGGGAAGTAGGACACAAGGTGTGCAGGGCCCAGGGTAGCAGGAATGGAGGGAGTAGGGCTCACGGGAGCAGAACCAGGGCCAGGTGGATCAGGGTCCAGGAAGAGGAGGACCAAGGGGAGCAGGGCCCAGGAGAGCACGGCTAGGGAGTGCAGACCCCACAGGGAGTAGGGCCAGAGGCAGTAGGGCCAATGGGGAACAGTATCAGGGAGAGCATGGCCCGGGGGAGCAGGGCCATGGGGAGTGGGGCCAGGAGGAAAAGGGCCAAGGGTAGAAGGGCCCAGGGAGAGAAGTACCTGGGGGTGCAGGGCCCTGGAGTTCAGGCCCAGGGAACAGGTCCCATGGGGAGCAGCGGTTGGAGGTGCATGGCTCAGGTGAATGGTCTAGGGGCGCAGAGCCCATAGGGAGTAGGGCCAGGGGGAGCAGAGTCAGGGGGAGCAGAGTTTGGAGTAGTAGGGCACAGGGAAGCAGGGCCTAGGAGAGGAGGGCCAGGGGGGCCAGTTCCATAGGGAGTAGAGCCCAGGAAACAGGACCGGGTGAGCAAGGCCAAGGGGGAGGTAGGTCCAGGAAAGCAGGACCAGAGGGAGCAGGGCCCAGGGTAGGTGGGCATAGAGGAGCAGAGCCAGGGGGAGCAGAGCCCAGGGGAGAAGGCCAACGGAAGCAAGGCCCAGAAGAGCAGGGCCCAGGGGAGCAGGGCCTGGTGTGCAGGGCCCAGGGGAGCAGGACTGCGAGAAGTAGGGCCCAAGGGAACAGGACCATGAGGAGCAGCACCCAGGAGGAGCAGGAACGGGCAGAGCAGGGCCCAGGAGAGGAAAACCAGTGGGTACAGAGCCCAGTAGAGCAGGGTTAAGGGGAACACTGTCTACAGGGAGTAGGGCCATGGAAAGAAGTTACCAGAGGAGCAGGGCCCAGGGGAGCATAGCCAGGGAGAAAAGGGCAAGGGAAACAAGGGCCCAGTGAGTGCAGTACCAGCTATAGCAGGTCCCAGGGGAGGAGGCCCAGGGAAGGAGGGCAATAGAAAGCAGGGCCAGGGGAAGCAGACCCCAGGAGAAGCAGGGAACAGGGGGATAAGGGCCTGGGGAAGCTGGGCCCATGTGGAGCAGGGCCCAGGGGAAGAAGGGCCCAGGGCAACAGGACTGGAGGGAATAGGACCCAGGGGAACAGGGCCAGGGGGAAGAGGGCCAAAGGACAAGAGGATCTGGGGAGCAGGGTCCAGGAGAGCAGGGCTAGTAGGAGCAGAGACCACAGGGAGTGGGGCCTGTGGGAGCAGGGACAGGGGAGCAGGTCTCAAGGGTAGCGGAACCCAGTGGATAGAAGGGCCTAGCGGAGCAGGGCCAGGAGGAGGAGTGTCCAGGGGTAGCAGTACCAGGGGAGCACAGCCCAGGGGAGCAGGGACAGGGAGGATCAGCGCCCAGGGGAGCACTCCAGGGGGAAAGGAGCAAGAAGAGCAGCTCCAGGGTCGTAGGGCCCAAGGAATCAGGACTCGGGGGAGCAGGGCCCAGGGGAGAAGGGCCAGTGGGAGCAGGGCCCAGGAGAAGCAGGACCACGTGGAGCAGGCCCCATAGAAAGGAGGCCTACGGGGAGAAAGGCCCAGGAGAGCATGGCTAGGGGGAGCAGATCCCACAGGGATTTGGGGCACGGGAATCAAAACCAGGGTAGCAGGGACAATGGAGAGCAGGACAAGGGAGAGGAGGGACCAGGGGGAGCGGAGCACCGGGGAACCAGGGTCCAGGGAAGCAAAATCACGGGGAGCAGGACCAGAGGGAGCAGGTCCCAAGGGAGCAGGATCAGAAGGAACAGGTCCAGGGGGAGCATGGCCAGGGGGAGCGGGGCCCAAGGAAGCAGGACCAGGCAGAGCAGGGCCACAAGTTGCAGTGCTCAGGGGGAACATAGCCTCGGGGGAGCAGGGCACATGGGAGCAGGGCCAGGAGGAGCAGGGCCCAAGGGGTTCAAGAACAGGGGGAGCAATACCAGGAGGAGCAGGTACCGGGGGGCCAGGCCCTTGGGAAGCCGTGCGAGGGACAGCAGGGCCAGGGACAGCAGGGTCCTAGGGTAAGCAGGACAGGGGGGAGCACTGCCCATGGAGAGGAGGGCCAGGGGTAGCAGAGCCCAGTAGATCAGTGCTAGGGATAGCGGAGCCCACAGGGATTAGGGACAGGGAGAGCAGTACAGGTGAGCAGGGCCCATGAGGAACAGGACCAGGGATAGCAGGATCCAGGGGGAGCAGGGCCCAAGTGGGAAGGTCCCAGGGGGAATAGGGGACAGGGGAGCAGAGCCAAGGAGGAGTATGGCCCAGGGGAGCAGGCCCAGAGAAAGCAGGGACCAGAAGACCAGGGCTCATGAGGAGCAGCGGCAGGGGGAAATGGCTCAGGGGAGCAGGACCAGGGGAAGCAGGACACAAGGGGTGCAGGGCCCAGGGGAGCAGGCCAAGTGGGAGCGGGTTCCAGGTTGACCAAGGCCCAGGAGGAGCATAACCAGGGGGAGCAGGGCCCTGGGGAGCAGGACTGGAGGGAGTAGGGCCCAGGGGAGCAGAACCAGGGCCAGGTGGATCAGGGTCCAGGAAGAGGAGGACCAAGGGGAGCAGGGCCCAGGAGAGCAGGACTAGGGAGTGCAGAGCCCAGAGAGAGTAGGGCCAGAGGGAGTAGGGACAATGTGGAACAGTATCAGGGAGAGCATGGCCCGCGGGAGCAGGGCCATGGTGAGTGAGGCCTGGAGGAAAAGGGCCAAGGGTAGAAGGGCCAAGGAAAGAAGTACCTGGGGTTGCAGGGCCCCGGAGTGCAGGGCTAAGGGGAACACTGCCTAGAGGGAGTAGGGCCAGGAAAAGAAGTTACAAGAGGAGCAGGACCCAGGGACCTTGGGAAGCATAGCCAGGGAGAAAAGGACAAGGGGGACAAGGGCCAGTGAGAGCAGTACCAGGGATAGCAGTTCCCAGGGGAGGAGGCCCAGGGAAGCAGGGGAATAGGGAGCAGGGCCAGGGGAAGCAGAACCCAGGAGAAGTAGGGAACAGGGGGATAAGGGCCCCGGGGGAGCTGTGCCCATTGGGAGCAGGGCCCAGGGGATGAAGGGCCCAGGGGAAGAGGACTGGAGGGAATAGGGCCCAGGGGAACAGGGCCAGGGGGATGAGGGCCAAAGGACAGGAGGATCTGGGGAGCAGAGCCCAGGAGAGCAGGGCTAGTAAGAAAAGAGCCCACAGCGAGTCGGGCCTGAGGGAGACGGGAAGGGGAGTAGGGCTCAAGATTAGCGGAGCCCAAGGGGTAGAAGGACCTAGCGGAGCAGGGCCAGGAGGAGCAAGCCCCAGGGGTAGCAGTACCAGAGGAGCACAGCCCAGGGGAGCAGGGACAGGGTGGGTCAGTGCCCAGGGGAGCACGCCAGGGGAAATAGGACCAAGGAGAGCAGGTCCAGCGTCTTAGGGCCCAAGGAACCAGGACTGTTGGGAGCAGGGCCCAGGGGAGAAGTTCCAGTGGCAGCAGGGCCCCGGAGGAGCAGGACCACGTGGAGCAGGCCCCATAGAAAGGAGTCCTACGGGGAGAAAGGCCCAGGAGAGCATGCCTGGGGGAGCAGATCCCACAGGGAGTTGGGGCACGGGAAGCAAAACCAGGTTTGCAGGGACAATGGAGAGCAGGACCAGGGGGAGGAGGGACCAGGGGGAGCGGGGCACAGGGGAACCAGGGTCCAGGGAAGCAAAATCAGGTGGAGCAGGGCCCAGAGAGCAGGTCCAGGGGTGAACAGGGCCCAGTGGAATAGGGCCAGGAGGAGCAGGGTCTGGGGGAGCAGGACCAGAGGGAGCAGGTTCCAGCGGAGCAGGATCAGGAGGAACAGGTCCAAGGGGAGCAGGGCCAGTGGGAGCGGAGACCAAGGAAGCAGGACCAGGGAGAGCAGGGCCAAGAAGTTGCAGTGCTCAGGGGGAACAGAGCCCTGGGTGAGCAGGGCACATGTGAGCAGGACCAGGAGGAGCAGGGCTCAAGGGGAACAAGACCAGGGGCAGCAGTACCAGGAGGAGCAGGTACCGGGGGAGCAGGCCCCGGGGAAGCAGTGCGAGGGACAGCAGGGCCAGGGACAGCAGGGTCCTAGGGTAAGCAGGACAGGGGGGATTAGGGCCCAGGGAGAGGAGGGCCAGGGGTAGCAGAGCCCAGTAGATCAGTGCTAGGGATAGCAGAGCCCACAGAGAGTAGGGACAGGGAGAGCAGTACAGGTGAGCAGGGTCCATGGGGAACAGGACCAGGGGGAGCAGGATCCAGGGGGAGCAGGGCCCAAGAGCAAGACCAGGGGAGAGCGGGACCCAGTGAGCAGTGCCACGATGAGCAGGGCCCAAGGGGGAGAAGGGCCCAGCAGAGCAGGCCCAGGAGGAAAAGGGCCCAGGGTGGGCAGGTCCCAGGAGAGCAGGGCCCAGGGGAGCAGAGTCAGAAGAGCAGGAACAGGGGAGCAGGACTGCAGGGAGTAGGGCCCAGGGGAGCATGGCCACAGAGGAGCACATGTCAGGGGAGTAGGGCCCAGAGGTGCAGAGCCAGGGGGAATAGGGCAAGGAGGAGCATGGCTAGGGGGATCAGGGCCCAGGAGAAGCAGAGAACAGGGGAAGAAGGTTCCGGGGGAGCAGTGCCCATGGGGAGCAATACCAGGGGGAGCCCATGGGTGCAGGCCCAGGAGAAGCAGGGTAAGCGGGAGCAGGGCCAGGGGGAACAGGGCCCTGGAGAAGCAGGGAAAAGGTGGGGAAGGGCCCAGGGGAACAGGGCCTGTGGGGAGCAAGACCAGGGGCAGCAGGGCCCACGGGGAGAGGGGCCAAGAGGGAGCAGGGAGCAGAGAGCAGGGCCCAGGTGGAGCAGGGCCCAGTAGAGCAGGGCTGGGAGAAACAGGGTCCAGGAGTGCAGGGCCCATGGGAGCAGGGCCAGGGGAGCATGGTCAGGGGATTAGGGCCAGGAAGAGCAAGGCTCATAGGAAGCAGGGCCCAGGAAAACAGGACCAGAGGGAGCCAGGCCCAGGGGATCAGTGCCCAGAGGAGCAGGACCAGGGGGAACAGGGCCAGGGAGAGCAGGGCCAGAGGAAGCAGGGCCCTGGGATGCAGGACCAGGGAGCAGGGCCAGGAAGGAGCATAGCTCAGAGAGAAGGGCCCAGGGAAACAGGACCAGAGAGAACAGGGCCAGGGGGCGCATGGCCAGGGGGAACTGGATCCAGGAGAAGCAGAGAACAGGGGAAGAAGGGCCTGGGAGGTCAGTGTCCATGGGGAGCAGGACCAGGGGGAGCAAACCCAAGTGGGAAGTTCCCAGGGGGAGTAGGGTGCAAAGGAGCAGGGCCAAGGAAGAACATGGTCCAGGGGAGCAGGCCATGGGGAACCAGGGCCCAGGAGAGCAGGGCCCAGGTGATCAGAGCTGGGGCGAGAGGACCCATGGGGTGCAGGGCCAGGGGAAGCAGGACAAAGTGGGTGTAGGGCTCATGGGAGCAGGGTCAGGGGGAGCAAGACACAGGTGGAGCAGGATACAGAGGAGTAGGGCCAGGGAGAGCAGGTCCCAGAGTAGTAGGGCCCAGGGGAGCAGACCCAGGGAGAAAAGGGCCAGGGGGAGCAGGGCCAGGGGGAGAAGGGTCAAGGGAGAGTAGTATCAGGGGGAGCAGGGCCAGGAGGAGCAGAGCATGAAGAATCAGGGAAGAGCCCCTGGGAGCAGGGCCCATGGGGAGCAAGAACAGGGGGAGCAGGGCTCAGTGGGAGAAGGCCCAGGATAGCAGGCAGCAGAAGAGCAGGGCCCAGTAAGAGCAAGGCCCAGTGGAGCAGGGCCAGGGAAAGCAGGGTCCAGGAGAGCAGGGCCCAGAAGAGTAGGGCGAGGCGAGCATGGCCAGGGGATTAAGGCTAGGAAGACCAGGGCCCATAGGGAGCAAGGCCAGAGGAGCAGGGTCTAGGGAAGCAGGACCAAAGGGACCAGTTCCCAGGGGAGCAGGGCCCATTGGTAGCAGCACCTTGGGTAGCAGGACCAGGTGGAACAGGGACGAAGGACAGCAGGACCAAGGGATTAGGGCCAGGGGAGCAGGGCCCATGGGGAGCAATGCCAGGGAAAGTAGGTCCCAGGGAAAGAGGTGCCAAGGGGGAATAGGGCCCAGGAAAGCAAGGCCAGGAGGAGCAGGGTCCATGAAAGCAAGACCAGAGGGAGCAGGGTCACGGGGATCAGGGCCAGGGGGAGCGAGGCGCAATGAAGCAGGACCAGGAGGAATAGGGTACATAAAAGTAGGGCACAGGAGTAGCAGGGCCCAGGGTAGTAGGACCAGGTGAAGGAGGGTCCAAGAGAGAGGGCCCAGAGGAGTAGGACCAGGTGAAGCAGGGCCCAAGAGAGCAGGGCCCAGGGGAGTAGTGCCAGGGGGAGTATAGCCATGAGATAAGGGCCAGAAAGAGCAAGGCCCATAGGGATAAGGGCCAGGGGGAGCAGGGCCCTGGAAAGCAGGACCAGAGGGAGCAAGGCCCAGGGGAGTAATACCCAGGGGAACAGTGGCAGGGGGAGCATGGCCAGAGGGAATGGGGCCCAGTGAATGAGGACCAGGGGGAGCAGTGATAACGGGATTAGGGCCCAGGGGGAGCAGGGCCAGGAGGAGGGGAGCCCAGGGGGGTTCAAGGGCCAGGAAGAGCAGGGCCCATGGGGAGCCAGATCAGGGGGATCAGGTACCAGGGAAAGAAGGGCCCAGTGGGAGCAGGGCACAGAAGTGCAGGGCCCAGGAGGAGCAGGGCCCCGGGAAGTAGGGCGCAGGGAAGGAGGGTCAGTGGGAGTAGGGCGACAGGGAGTGGGGCCCTGGGAAGCAGGACCACGGGGAGCAGGGTCCAGGGGAGCAGAGCGAGGGGGAGCAGAGCCAGGGAGAAAAGGGGCAAGGGAGCAGGGCCCAGGAGGAGCAGGGTCCAGGGAAACCAAGTCCCAGGGGAGGATGCCCAGGGAAGCAGGGCAATAGGGAGCAGGGCCAGGGGAAGCAGAAACCAGGAGAAGCAGGGAACAGGGGGATAAGGGCCCGGGGGAGCTGGGCCCATGGGGAGCAGGGCCCAGGGGAAGAAGGGCCCAGGGGAACAGGACTGGAGGGAATAGGGCCCAGGGGAACAGGGCCAGGGGGATCAGGACCAAATCTGGGGAGCAGGAGCCAGGAGAGCAGGGCTAGTAGGAGCAGAGCCCACACGGAGTAACGCCTGAGGGAGCAGGGACAGGGAAGCAGGCTCAAGGGTAGAGGAGCCCTGGGGGTAGAAGGGCCTAGTGGAGCAGGGCCAGAAGGAGCAGGGCCCAGGGGTAGCAGTACCAGAGGAGCACAGCCCAGGGGAGCAGAGACAGGGAGGATCAAGGCCCAGGGGAGCAGGCCAGCGGGAATAGGATCAAGAAGAGCAGGTCCAGAGTCGTACGGCCCAAGGAACCAGGACTGGGGGGAGTAGGGCCCAGGGGACAAGGACCAGTGGAAGCAGGGCCCAGGAGGAGAAGGACCAGGTGGAGCAGGCCCCATAGAAACGAGGCCTACGGGGAGGAAGGCCCTGGAGAGCATGGCTAGGGGGAGCAGATCCCACAGGGAGTTGGGGCACGGGAAGCAAAACCAGGGTAGCAGGGACAATGGAGAGCCGGACCAGAAGGAGGAGGGACCAGGGGTAGCGGGGCACAGGGAAACCAGGGTCCAGGGAAGCAAAATCAGGGGGAGCAGGGCCCAGAGAGCAGGTCCAGGGGTGAGCAGGGCCCAGTTGAAAGGGTCAGGAGGAGCAGGGTCCAGGGGAGCAGGACCAGAGGGAGCAGTTCCCAGGGGAGCAGGATAAGGAGGAACAGATCCAGGGGGAACAGGGCCAGTGGGAGCGGGGCCCAAGGAAGCAGGACCAGGGAGAGCAGGGCCATGAAGTTGCAGTGCTCAAGGGGAACAGAGCCCAGGGAGAGCAGGGCACATGGGAGCAGGGCACATGGGAGCAGGGCCAAGAGGAGCAGGGCCCAATGGGAGCAAGACCAGGGGAAGCAGTACCAGGAGGAGCAGGTACCAGGGGAGCAGGCTCAGGGGAAGTAGTGCGAGGGACAGCAGGGTCCTAGGGTAAGCAGGACAGGGAGGAGCAGGGCCCAGGGAGAGGAGGGCCAGGGGTAGCAGAGCCCAGTAGATCAGTGCTAGGGATAGCAGAGGCCACAGGTAGTAGGGGCAGGGAGAGCAATACAGGTGAGCAGGGCCCATGGGGAACACGACCAGGGGGAGCAGGATCCAGTGGGGGCAGGGCCTAGGGGGAGCAGGACTCACGAAGAGGTGAGCCCACTGGGGAGCAGGGCACAGGGAAAACAGGGCCCAGGGGGAGCAGGGCCCAAAAGCAGTACTAGGGGAAAGCGGACCCAGTGAGCAGTGTTACTAGGAGCAGGGCCCAAGGAAATCAAGGGCCAAGCAGAGCAGGGCCAGGAGGAAAAGGGCCCAGGGTGGGCAGGGCCCAGGAGAGCAGGGCCCAGGGGAGCAGGGCCAGGAGGAGCAGGCCCAGAGAGCAGGGCCCTGGAGAACAGAGTCAGGGGAGCAGGAACAGGGGAGCAGGACTGCAGGGAGTAGGGCCCAGGGGACAGGGCCAGGATGGGCAGGGCCCAGGAGGAGCAGGTGGGGCAGGGTCCAGGGAGAGGAGTGTTAGAGGACCAGGGATGAGGAGATCAAGGCTAGGGGTGCTGAGCCCACAGGGAGTAGAGCCAGGAGGAGAAGGGCCAGGGGAGCAGGGCCCAGGCGAAAAGGGCCCAGGGAGAGTATTACCAGGGGGAGCAGGTCCTGGAGGAGCGGGCCCCGGGTGGGTAGGGCAAGAGGGAGCTGGAATAGGGGGAGCAAGGCCCAAGAGAAGCAGGGAACAGGGGGAGAAGGGCCCAGGGGAGCAGGGCCCATAAGAGCAAGACCAGGTGGAGCAGGGCCCAGGGGAGAAGGGTCCAGGGAAAGTATGGTGCAGGGGAGCAGGGTCCAGAGGAGCATGGCCCAGGGGAGCAGGGCCAGGGGAAGTATGGCCCAGGAAAGCAGGGCCAGGTGAGCAGGGCCAGAGGGAATGGGGCCCGGGGAAGCAGGAACAGGGCGAGCAGGGCTAAGCTGGAGCAAGACTCAGGAAGAGGTGAGCCCATTGGAAAGCAGGGCCCAGGAAAGCAGGGCCAGGAGGAGCAGGGCCCAGGAGAATGAGAAATCAGGGAGAATAGGGTCCGGGGTATTTCGGACCATATGGGACAAGACCATGGGGAGCAGGATCCATGGGGAGCAGGGCTCGGGGGAGCAGGGCCCAGAAGGAGCAGGGTCAAGGGAAGCAGGGCCAGGGGAACCAGGCTGAGGAGGAGCAGGACCCAAAGGAGCAGGGCCAGGGGGTGCAGGGCCCGGAGTTAGGTCCAGGAGAAACAAGACTCATGGGGAGCAGGGCCATGGTTATCAAGACCAAGAGGAGCAGGCCACAAGGAGAGCAGAACCAGGGCATTAGGGTCAGGGGGAGAAGGGCCCAATGCTAGGGGGAGCAGTCACCCAGGAAATAAGGACCCGAGAAAGCAGGGCCTAATAGAGCTGGTCCCAGGGGAGCAGGGTCAGGGGGAATACAGCCTGAGTGAGCAAGACCAGAGGGAGCATGGCCCAGGGGTGCAGGGCCACAGAGGAGCACAGCTCAGGGGAGTAGGGCCCAGAGGTGCAGAGCCAGGGGGAACAGGGCAAGGAGGAGCATGGCTAGGGGGATCAGGGCCCAGGAGAAGCAGAGAACAGGGGAAGAAGGGTCCGGGGGAGCAGAGCCCATGCGAAGCAATACCAGCGGGAGCAGGGCCCAAGTGGGAAGGTCCCAGGGGGAATAGGGCACAGGGGAGCAGAGCCAAGGAGTAGGATGGCCCAGGGGAGCAGGCCCAGGGAAAGCCAGGACCAGAAGAACAGGGCCCACTGGGAGCTGGGCCAGGGCAAAGGGCCCATGGGAACCTGGGCCAGGGGAAGCAGGACACAAGGGGTGCAGGGCCCAGGGGAGCAGGCCAAGTGGGAGCGGGTTCCAGGTTGACCAAGGCTTAAGAGGAGCATAACCAGGGGGAGCAGGGCCCTGGGGAGCAGGACTGGAGGGAGTAGTGCCCAGGGGAGTAGAACCAGGGCCGGGTGGATCAGGGTCCAGGAAGAGGAGTACCAAGGAGAGCACTGCCCAGGAGAGCAGGGCTAGGGAGTACAGAGCCCACAGGGAGTAGGGCCAGAGGGAGTAGGGTCAATGGGGACCAGTATCAGAGAGAGCAGGGCCCAGGGGAGCAGAGCCATGGGGAGCAGCAGTAGGAGGTGCATGGCTCAGGTGCATGTACTAGAAGGAGCAGAGCCCATAGGGAGTAGGGGCAGGGGGAGCAGAGTCAGGGGGAGCAGAGTTTGGAGTAGCAGGGCACAGGGAAGCAGGGCCTAGGAAAGGAGGGCAAGGGGGGCCAGTTCTATAGGGAGTAGAGCCCAGGAAACAGGACCGGGGGAGCAAGGCCAAGGGGGAGGTAGGTCCCGGAAAGCAGGACGAGAGGGAGCATGGCCCAGGGTAGGAGGGCCTAGAGGAGCAGAGACAGGGAGAGCAGAGCCAAGGGGAGAAGGCCAAGGGAAGCAAGGCCCAGAAGAGCAGGGCCCAGGGGAGCAGGGCCTGGTGAGCTGGACCCAGGTGAGTGGGACTGCGGGAAGTAGGGCACAGGGAGAAGGAACATGAGGAGCAGCACCCAGGAGGAGCAGGACCGGATAGAGCAGGCTCCAGGGAGAGGAGGACCAGGGGGTGCAGAGCCCAGGAGAGCAGGGTAAGGGGAACAGTGCCAAGAGGGAGTAGGGCCATGGAAAGAAGTTACCAGAGGAGCAGGGCCCAGTTGAGCATAGCCAGGGAGAAAAGGGAAAGGGGGCAAGGGCCCAGTGAGAGCAGTAACAGGGATAGCAGGTCCCAGGGGAGGAGGCCCAGGGAAGCAGGGCAATAGGGAGCAGGTCCAGGGGAAGCAGAACCCAGGAGAAGCAGGGAACAGGGGGATAAGGGCCTGGTGGACCTGGGCCCATGGGGAGCAGGTCTCAGGAGAAGAAGGGCCCAGGAGAACAGGACTGGAGGGAATAGTGCCCAGGAGGAACAGGGCCAAAGGACAGGAGGATCTGGGGAGCAGGGCCCAGGAGAGCAGGGCTAGTAGGACCAGAGCGCACAGGGAGTGGGGCCTGAGGTATTAGGGACAGGGTAGCAGGTCTCAAGGGTAGCGGAGCCCAGGTGTAGAAGGGTCTAGCGGAGCAGGGCCAGGAGGAGCATGGCCCAGGCGTAGCAGTACCAGAGGAGCAAAATCAGGGGGAGCAGGGACCAGAGAGCAGGTCCAGGGGTGAGCAGGGCCCAGGGGAGAAGGGCCAGGAGGAGCAGGGTCCGGGGGAGCAGGACCAGAGGGAGCAGGTCCCAGGGGAGCAGGATCAGGAGGAACAGGTCCAGGGGGAGCAGGGCCAGTGGGAGCGGGGCCCAAGGAAGCAGGTCCAGGGAGAGCAGGGCTAAGAAGTTGCAGTGCTCAGCGGGAACAGAGCCAAGGGGGAGCAGGGCACATGGGAGCAGGGCCAGGAGGAGCAGGGCACAAGGGGAGCAAGACCAGGGGGAGCAGTACCAGGAGGAGCAGGTACCGGGAGAGCACGCCCAGGGGAAGCAGAGCGAGGTACAGCAGGGCCAGTGACAGCAGGGTCCTAGGGTAAGCAGGACAGGGGGGTAGGGCCCAGGGATAGGAGGGCCAGGGATAGCAGAGCCAAGTAGATCAGTGCTAGGGATAGCAGAGGCCACAGGGAGTAGGGGCAGGGAGAGCAGTACAGGTGAGCAAGGCCCATGGGGAACAGGACAAGGAGGAGCAGGCTCCAGGGGGAGCAGGGCGTAAGGGGAGCAGGGCACAGGGAAAACAGGGCCCAGGGGGAGCAGGCCCCAAGAGCAGGACCAGGGGAGAGCGGGACCCAGTGAGCAGTGCCAGGAGGAGCAGGCCCCAAGGGGGAGAATTTCCCAGCAGAGCAGGGCCAGGGGGAGCAGGCCCAGAGAGCAGGTCCCTGGGGAACAGAGTCAGGGGAGCAGGAACAGGGGAGCAGGACTGGAGGGAGTAGTGTCCAGGGGACATGGCCAGGGTAGGGAGGGCCCAGGAGGAGCAGGTGGGGCAAGGTCCAGGGACAGGAGTATAGAGGACCAGGGATGAGGAGAGGATATCTAGGGGTGCGGAGCCCACAGGGAGTAGAGCCAGGAGGAGAAGGGCCAGGGGAGCAGGGCCCAGTCGGAAAAGGGCTCAGGGAGAGCATTAACAGGGGGAGCAGGTCCTGGAGGAGCGGGCCCCGGGCAAGTAGGGCAAGGGGGAGCTGCGATAGAGGGAGCAAGGCCCAAGAGAAGGAGGGAACAGGGGGAGAAGGGCCCATGGGAGCAGGGCCCATGCGGAGCAAGACCAGGTGGAGCAGGGCCCCAGGGGAAACGGTCTAGGGGAAGTAGGGTGCAGAGGAGCATGGCCCAGGGGAGCAGGGCCAGGAAAAGTTGGGCCCAGGAAAGCAGGGCCAGGTGAGCAGGGCCAGAGGGAATGGAGCCCCGGGATGCAGAAACAGGGCGAGCAGGGCTAAACGGGAGCAGAACTCAGGAAGAGGTGAGCCCAGTGCGGAGCAGGGCCCAGGAGAGCAGGGCCAGGAGGAGCAGGGCCCAGGAGAATCAGAAATCAGGGAGAATAGGGTCCGGGGTATTATGGACCATGTGGGGCAAGACCATGGGGAGCAGAGCCCAAGGAGAGCAGGACCCAGAGGGATCAGGGCTCGGGGGAGCAGGGCCCAGAAGGAGCAGGTTCAAGGGAAGCAGGGACAGGGGAAGCAGGGCTGAGGAGGAGCAGGGCCCAGAGTAGCAGGGCCAGGGGGTGCAGCCCCAGGGCTTAGGTCCAGGAGGAGCAAGCCCTATGGGGAGCATAGCCATGGTTATCAGGACCAAGTGGAGCAGGCCACAATGAGAGCAGAACCAGGGGATTAGGGCCAGGGGGAGAAGGGTCCAATGCAAGGGGGAGCAGTCACCCAGGAAATCAGGACCAGAGGGAGCAGGGCCAAATAGAGCTTGGCCCAGGGGATCAGGGACAGGGGGAGTACAGCCTGAGTGAGCAGGACCAGAGGGAGCATGGCCCATTGGAGCAGGGCCACAGAGGAGCACATCTCAGGGGAGTAGGGCCCAGAGGTGCAGAGACACGGGGAACAGGGCAAGGAGGAGCATGGCTAGGGGGATCAGGGCCCAGGAGAAGTAGAGAACAGGGGATGAAGGATCCGGGGGAGCAGAGCCCAAGGAGAGCAATACCAGGCGGAGCGGGGCCCAAGTGGGAAGGTCCCAGGGTGAATAGGGCACAGGCGAGCAGAGCCAAGGAGGAGTATGGCCCAGGGGAGCTGGCCCAGGGAAAGCAGGGACTAGAAGAACAGGGCCCACGGGGAGCAGGGCCAGGGCGAAAGGGCCCACGGGGAGCAGGGCCAGGTGAAGCAGGACACAAGGGGTGCAGGGCCCAGGGTAGCAGGCCAAGTGGGAGCGGGTTCCAGGTTGACCAAGGCCCAGGAGGAGCATCACCAGGGGGAGCAGGTCCCTCGGGAGCAGGACTGGAGTGAATAGTGCCCAGGGGTACAGAACCAGGGCCAGGTGGATCAGGGTCCAAGAAGAGGAGGACCAAGGGGAGCAGGGCCCAGGAGAGCAGGGCAAGGTAGTGCAGAGCCCACAGGGAGTAGGGCCAGAGGGAGTAGGGCCATTGGGGAACAGTATCAGGGAGAGCATGGCTCCGGGGAGTAGGGTCATGGGGAGTGGGGCCAGGAGGGAAAGGGCCAAGGGTAGAAGGGCCCAGGGAGGGAAGTACCTGGGGGTGCAGGGCCCGGAGTTCAGGCTCAGGGGAGCAGGTCCCATGGGGAGCAGCGGTTAGTGGTGCATGGCTCAGGTGCATGGTATAGGGGGAGCAGAGCCCATAGGGAGTAGGGCCAGGGGGAGCAGAGTCAGGGGTAGGAGAGTTTGGAGTAGCAGGGCACAGGGAAGCAGGGCCTAGGAGAGGAGGGCCAGGGGGGCCATTCCATAGGGAGTAGAGCCCAGGAAAAAGAACTGGGGGAGCAAGGTCAAGGGGGAGGTAGGTCCAGGAAAGCAGGACCAGAGGGCCCAGGGTAGGAGGGCCTAGAGGAGCAGAGCCAGGGGGAACGGAGCCCAGGGAAGCAAGGCCCAGAAGAGCAGGGCCCAGGGAAGCGGATGCGGGAAGTAGGCCCCAAGGGAGCAGGACCATGAGGAGCAACACCCAGGAGGAGCAGGAGCGGGCAGAGCAGGGCCCAGGGAGAGGAGACCAGCGGGTGCAGAGCCCAGGAGAGCAGGGCTAAGGGGAACAGTGCCTACAGGGAGTAGGGCCAGGGAAAGAAGTTACCAGAGGAGCACGGCCCAGGGGAGGATAGCCAGGGAGAAAAGGGCAAGGATGACAAGGGCCCAGTGAGAGCAGTACAAGGGATAGCAGGTCCCAGGGGAGGAGGCCCAGGGAAGCAGGGCAATAGGGAGCAGGGCCAGGGGAAGCAGAACCCAGGTGAAGGAGGGTACAGGGGCATAGGGCCCGGGGGAGCTGGGCCCATGGGGAGCAGGGCCCAGAGGAAGAAGGGCCCAGGGTAACAGGGTCAGGGGGACGAGGGCCAAAGGACAGGAGGATCTGGGTAGCAGGGCCCAGGAGAGCAGGGCTAGTGGGAGCAGAGTCCACAGGGAGTGGGGCCTGGGGCAGAAGAGACAGGGGAGCAGGGCTCAAGGGTAGCGGAGCCCAGGGTGTAGAAGGGCCTAGCGGAGCAGGGCCAGGAGGAGCAGGGCCCAGGGGTAGCAGTACCAGAGGAGCACAGCCCAGGGGAGCAGGGACAGAGAGGATCAGGGCCCAGAGGAGCAGGCCAGGGGGAATAGGACCAAGGAGAGCAGGCCCACAGTCGTAGGATCCCAGGAACCAGGACTGGGGGGAGCAGGGCCCAGGGGAGAAGTTCCAGTGGGAGCAGGGCCCAGGAGGAGCAGGACCACGTGGTGTAGGCCCCATAGAAAGGAGGCCTACGGGGAGAAAGCCCCAAGAGAGCATGTCTAGGGGGAGCAGTTCCCACAGGGAGTTGGGGCACGGGAAGCAAAACCAGGGTAGGAGGGAAAATGGAGAGCAGGACCAGGGGAAGGAGAGACCAGGGGGAACAGGGTACAGAGGAATCAGGGTCCAGGGAAGCAAAATCAGGGGGAGCAAAGACCAGAGAGCAGGTCCAGGGGTGAGCAGGGCCCAGTGGAGAAAGGCCAGGAGGAGCAGGGTCCGGGGGAGCAGGACCAGAGGGAGCAGATCCCAGGGGAGCAGGATGAGGAGGAACAGGTCCAGGGGGAGCAGGGCCAGTGGGAGCGGGGCCCAAGGAAGCAGGACCAGGGAGAGCAGGGCCAAGAAGTTGCAGTGCTCCAGGGGAACAGAGCCCAGGGGGAGCAGGCACATGGGAGCAGGGCACATATGAGCAGGGCCAGGAAGAGCAGGGCCCAAGGGGAGCAAGACCAGGGGGAGCAGTACCAGGAGGAGCAGGTACTGGGGGAGCAGGCCCAGGGGAAGCAGTGCGAGGGACAGTAGGGCCAGGGACAGCAGGGTCCTAGGGTAAGCAAAACAGTGGGAGCAGGGCCCAGGGAGAGGAATGCCAGGGGTAGCAGGGCCCAGTAGATCATGGCTAGGGATAGCACAGCTCACAGGGAGTAGGGGCAGGCAGAGCAGTACAGGTGAGCAGGGCTCATGGGGAACAGGACCAGGGGAAGCATGATTTAGGGGGAGCAGGGCCAAGGGGAACAGAGCCAGGGAGAGCAGTACCAGGGGTAGCAGGGCCCAGGAGAAGCAGGGAACAGGGGGAGCAGGGCCCTGGGTAGCATGGCCCATGTGAAGCAAGACCATGGGGAGCAGGGCTCAGAAGGAGAAGGGCCCGGGGAGAGCTGGGAACAGGGGATTAGGGCCCAGGAGGAGCAGGGCCCAGGAGAGCAGGGAGTTAGGTTCAAAGCCCATAGGGAATTAGGTTCAGAGGGAGCTGGGCCAGGGTAGCTGGGGTAGGGGGAGGAGGGTTCAGGAGGAGCAGGGCCCAGGGAGCGGGTGTAGGGGGAGCAGTTCCCAGGGGGAGTAGGGCCCAGGGGAGCAGGGCCAGGTGGAGAAGGGCCAGGAGGAGCAGGGCCCATGGGGAGCAGTGCCGGGGGAGCAGGGCCCAGGGGAGCAGGGCCTAGGGGAAGCGGGGTACAGGGAACCTTGGGCCCAGGGCAAGAAGAGCCAGGGTGTGCAGGGCCCAGGGGAGCAGGGCCAGGGGTAACAGGGCCAAGCGGAGCAGGGCCAGAGGGAGTGGGGCCTGAGGAAGCAGAACCAGGGAGAGCAGGAACAAGGGAAATCAGGGCTCAGAGGGATTGGAGCCCAGGAGGGAGCGGGGCCAGAGGGAGCAGGACCCAGGGGAAGCAGGACCCAGGGGAGGAGGGCCAGGGGGAGAAGGACTCAATGGGAGTAGGGCCCAGGGGACCAGGGTAAGGGAGAGCAGGTCCTAAGGGAGCAGGGCAAGGAGGACCAGAGACATGGGGAACAGTGCCAGGGGGAGAAGGGCAAAGGGGGAGCAGCGCCCAGGATGACAAAAGCACACAGCACACGTGGGAGCTCGGCCCAGGGAACAGGTCCCAGGGGAGCAGGGCAAGGAGGAGCAGAGTCCAGGGAAAGCAGGGCACATGGGAAGCAGGACTAGTGGAGCAGGATCAAGGGGGAACAGGTCCGGGGGAGGGGGCAGAACCCAGGGGGGAGCCAGGCCAGGAGTAGTAGTGCCCAAGGGAAGCAGGACCAGAGGGAGCAGTGCCCAGGGTAGCAGATCCAGGGAAACAGAGCCAGGGGGAGCAGGGCCAGGGGGAGTGGGCTCTGGGGAAGGAGGATCAGGGGAGCAGGGCCAAGGGGGAGCAAGGCCAAGGGGGAGCAGAGCCCAGGGTGAAGCAACGCCAGGAGGAGCAGGGCCCAAGGGGAACAGGCCCAGGGAGAGCAGGACACAGGGGGAGCAGGGTCCAGGGGAGCAGGTCCAGGGGGAGAAGAATGCAGGAGGAGCAGGGCCCATTGGAGCAGGGTCAGGAGGGACAAGGCCCAGGAGAGCAGGACCCAGAATTGCTGGGCCAGGGGGAACATGGCCAGGGAGAGCCGGGCCAGAGGGAGTAAGACCTGGGGAATCAGGATGAGGGGGAGCAGGGCTCACGGGGAGTGGAGCTCAGTGGGGAGCAGGGCCCAGGAGACCAGGTCCAGGAGGAGCAGGGCCAGTGGGAGCAGGGCCCAGAAGAAGCAGGGAACACCGGGAGCATGCCCTGGAGTAGCACAGCCTATGTGGAGCAAGACCATGGGTAGCAGGGCCTAGGGGGAGCAGGGGCAAGGGGACCAGGCCCTAGGGGATTATATCCAGGGGAGCAGGAACATGGGAAGCAGGACCATGGTTATCAGGACCAGGGGAAGCATGGCCATGGGAGCAGGGCCGGGGGAGCAGGGCCTAGGGGAACAGGGCAAAGGGAAGCACGCTCCAAGATAACAGGACCCTAGAGAGCAAGGACAGGAGGAGAAGGGCCAGGGGATTATAGCCAGGAGAAGCAGGGCCCATGGTGAGCAAGGACAGGAGGAGCAGGGCGCCAGGAAGCAGGGCCCAGGTGGAGCAGAACCCAGGGGAGCAGGGCAGGGGAAGCAGTGCCCAGGAGAGAAGGGCCCAGGGGAGCTGGGCCAGGGGATTAGGGCCAGGAGGGGCAGAACCCATGGGGAGCAGTGACTGGGGAGTAGGGCATGGGGTGGGGAATAGGACCAGGTGGAACATGGCCCAAGAAGAGCAAGACCAGGGGAGTAGGGCCCAGAAAAGCAGGGCCAGGGGGAACAAGGCCAGGAGGATCAGGGCCAGGGGGAATGAGGCACAGGGAAGCGGGACCAGGGGAAAACAAGACCCAAGGGTAATTGGGCCAAAGTGGAGCAGAAACAGGAGGAGCAGACCTGGGGAGCAGAATGAGCAGAACGGCGGGAGCAGGATGAGAGGGAGCAAGACCTGGGGATCAGGACTCGGGGGAGCAGGACCCCAGGGAGCAGGACCTGGGGGAGCAGGGCCAGGAGAGAAGGGCCAGGGAAAGCAGGGCCCAGGGAAGCAGGACCAGGTGAAACAGGGTACAGGGTAATCAGGGCCCATGGAGAGTGAGGCCCAGGGGGACCAGGGCCCAGGAGGAGCAGAACCAGGGGAAGCAGGACCCAGGGGAGCAAGACTGGGGAGACTAGGGCCCAGGGGAGCAGGGCAAGAGGGATCAGGGCCCGAGGGGAGCAGGACCAGGTGGAACAAGGCCCAGTGAGTAGAGACCAGGGGGAGCATGGCCCAGGAGAGCAGAACTAGGAAGAGCGGAGCCCACAGGGAATAGGGCCAGGGGAGCAAGAACATGGGGAGCAGGACCAGGGGGAGCAGGGCCCAGTAAACAAGGGCCCAGGGGGATCAGAACCAGGGGTAGCACGGCCCAGGGAGCAGGGCCTGGGGGGAGCAGGGCCCAGGGGAGCAGGGCAGGAGGAGCAAGCCCAGGTTAGCAGGGCCATGGGGAGCAGGGCCAGAGGGATAGGTCCCAGAGAAGCAGGACACAGAGGGATCAGGGCCCAGAGGAGCAGGGACAGGGGGAGAAGGACAAAGCAGGAGTAGGGCCCAGTGGAGTAGGGCCAGGGAGAGCAGGTCCCAGGGGAGCAGGACCCGGGGTATCAGAGCCAGGAGGAGCAAAGCCAGGATAAAGGGCCATGGGGAACAGGGCCAGGGGGAGAAGGGGCCAGGAGGAACAGGATCCAGGGGAGCAGGGCCAATGGATTAGGGGCAGGAGGAGCAGGGCCCATGGGGAGCAGGGCCATGATTATCAGGACCAGGAGGAGCAGGGCCCATGGGGAGAAGTGCCACGGGTTGAAGCGCCCAATAAAGCAGGACCAGAGGGAGCAGGGTTCAGGGGAGCAAAACTCAGGGGAGCAGGCCCAGTGGGAACAATGCCACAGGGAGCAGGGCTAGAGGGATTGGGGCCCGGGGAATAAGGACCAGAGGGACCAGTGCCAGGGGGGATAGGGGCCCAGGGGGACCAGGGCCCAGGAGGAGCAGAACCAGGGGAAGCAGGGCCTAGGGGAGCAGGACTAGGGGAAGTAGGGCTCAGGAGAGCAGGGCCAGGGGGAGCAGGGCCTGGGGGGAGTAGGACCAGATGGAAAAGGGCCCAGGGAGTGGAGGACCAGGGGGAGTAGGGCCCAGGAGAGCAGGGCTAGGGGGAGCAGAGCGCACAGGGAGTTGGGCCAAGGGGAGCAGGACCAGGGGGAGGAGAACACAGGGGGAGCCAGTGTAAGCAGGGCCAGGGGGAGAAGGGCCAAGGGGCAGCAGGGCCCAGGGAGAGCAAGGGCCAGGGGAGCAGGACTGGGGAAGCAGGGTCCAGGATGATTAGGACCAGGTGCAGCAGGGCCCAGGGAGAGTAGGCCTACAGGGAGCAGGGCCCAGGAGAGCAGAATCAGGGGAGCAGGGCAGATGGTGAGCAGGACCAGGGCCAGCAGGGCCCAGGGGAAGCAGGGCCCAGGGGAAGTGGGGCACAGGGAAACCAGGGCCCATGGGGAGCATAACCAGGGGGATCAAAGCCTAGGGAGCATGGCCAGATGGGAGCAGGCCCCAAGGAAGCAGGTCCAGGAGGAGCAGGGCCCAGGAGGGCAGGACCAGGATGAGCAGGACACTGGGAGCAAGGCCAAGAGGAGAAGGACCAGGGAGAGCAGGTGCCAGAGTAGCAGGACCCAGGGGAGCAGATCCAGGGAGAAAAGGGCCAAGGGGAGCAGGGACAGGGGGAGAATGGCCCAGGGAGAGAAGTACCGGGGTGCAGGGCCCGAGGAAGCAAGCACAGGGGAAGCAGAGAAAGGGGGAGCAGAGCCAGGGGGAGCGGGGCCCAGGAGAAGCAGGGAACAGGGTGAGCTAGGTCCGGGGTAGCATGGCCCATGTGGAGCAAGACCATAGAGAGCAGGGTTCAGGGAGAGAAGGGCCCATGGGTAGCAGGGTGCAGGGTAGCAGAGCCCAGGAGGAGCAGGGCCCAGTGGAGCTCAGCCAGGGAGAGAAGGTGCCAGAGGAGCAGGGCCCAGGGAGCACAGCCAGGTGGGAGCAGGGCCCAGGAGAGCAGGTCCAGGAGGAGCAGGGCCCAGGGGAGCCAGGCCAGGGAGACCAGGACAGTTGGAGCGGGACCAGGGGGAAAAGGGCCAGGAAGTGCAGGTGCCAGAGGAGCAGGGCCCAGGGGAGCAGAGCCATGGAGAAAAGGGCCAGGGGGAGCAGGGCCATGGGGAGTAGGGCCCAGGAGAAGCAGGGAACAGGGGGAGAAGCGCCCAGGGGACCAGGGCCCATGGGGAGCAAACAAGGGGGAGCAGGGTCCAGGGGGAGATGGGCCCAGGGGAAGTAGATCCCAGGGGAGCAGGGCCAGGGGAAGCAGGACCCAAGAGAGCAGGGCCCAGGAGAGTAGAGCCAGGGGGAGCATGGCCAGGGATTAGGGCCAGTAAGCTTATGGCCCATGGGGAGCAGGGCCCATAGGGAGCAGGGCCCATAGGGAGCAGGGCCAGGAAAACAGGACCAGAGGGAGCAGGGTACAGGGGAGCAGGGTCAAGGGGAACAGGGCCAGGGGGAGGAGGGCCAAGGGAATGAGGTGCAGACAAGCAGTTCCAGGGGGAGTTAGGAGCAGGGAAGCAGGACCAAGGCGAGAAGGTCCTAGGAGGAGCTTGACCCAGAGGGAGTGGAGCCCAAGGTGAACAGGTCTAGGGGGAGCAGGGCCTGGGGAAGCAGGGCCATGGGGGAGCAGGGACTGGGGAAGAGGGCCTGGGGAAGTAGGGCCTGGGGAGCAGTGTCTGGGGAAGAGGGCCAGGGGAAGCAGGGCCCAGCGAAGCAAAACCTGGGGGAGCAGGACCCAGGAGGATCATGGCCCATGGGGAGCAGGGCCCAGGGGAACAGGGCCCAGGAGGAGCAGAACCTGGAGAAGCAGGCCCCAGGGGAGTAGGACTGGGGGGAGTAGGGCCCCGGGGAGCAGGGCCTGGGGGAGCAGGGTACGGGGGAGCAGGGCCCAGGGAGAGGAGGACCAGGAGGAGCAGGCCCCAGGAGATCAGGGCTAGAGGGAGCAGAGGGCACAGGGAGTAGGGCCAGGGGGCGCAGGACCAGAGGAGCAGGGCCCAGGGGGAGCAGAACCAGGGGATCAGGGTCCAAGGAGCAGGGCCAGGGAGAGCAGGGCCAGAGGGAGTGGGACCTGTGGAAGCAGGACTAGGGAGAGCAGGTCCAAGGGGGATCAGGGCCTAGGGGAGCACAGACTGGGGGAGCAGGACTCATGAGGAGCAGAGCCCAAGGGAACAGGGTCAGGAAGAGAAGATACCAGTGGAGGAGGGCCCATTGAGCAGAGCCAGGATAAAAGGGCCAGGGGGAGCAGGGCCAGGGGGAGAAGAGACCAGGGAAGCAGGGCCAGGTGAAGCAGGTCCCAAGAAAGCAGGGCCCAGGGGAGCAGGGCCAGGAAGAGCAGGGCCCAAGGGAGCAGGACTAGAGGAAGCAGGGCCCAGGGTAGAAGGGCCAATGGGGAGCAGGACCAGGGGGAGCAGGGCCCAGGAATAGCAGGGCACAGGGAAAAAAGGGTCAAGGGGGAGCAGAACCAGGGGGAGAAGAGCCCAGGGAGCAGGGTCAGAAGGGAGCAGGGCACAGGGAAACCAGGGCCCAGGGGAACAGAACCAAGGAGAGCAGGGCCCAGGGGAGCAAAAGCAGGAGAAGCAGCGCCTGGGGGAGCAGAACAGAGGGAGCAAGGCTAAGGGGAGTAAACCCCAGGGGAGCAGGGTCAGGGGAAAAAAGGCCAGGTGGAGCAGGGCCATAGGGAGAGGCGACCAGAGAAGCAGAATCAGGGGAACATGGCATAGGGGGAGCAGGGCTCAGGGGGAGCAGAGACAAGGGAAGAACAGGACCCAGGAGACAAGGTCCAGGAGGAGCAGGGCCCAGGAGAAGCAGGACCAGAGGAAGAACAACGCAGTGGAGCAGGGCCACGGGAAGCAGGACATAGGGGAGCTGGTTCCAGGGGAGCAGGACACAGGGGAAGCAAGGCCCAAAGCAGAAGGGCCAGGGACAGCAGGACACAGAGGGAGAAGGGCCAGGGAGATCAGGTCCTAGAGTAGCAGGCCCCAGGGTAGCAGAGCCAGGGAAAGTAGTGCCAGGAGAAAAGGGCCAGGGGGAGCAGTGCCAGGGGGAGCAGAGCCCAGGGGAGAAGGCCAAGGGAAGCAAGGCCCAGAAGAGCAGGGCCCAGGGGAGCAGGGCCCAGGGGAGCAGGGCCTGGTGTGCAGGGCCCAGGGGAGCAGGACTGCGGG
Source organism: Callospermophilus lateralis (assembly GCF_048772815.1). Lineage (NCBI taxonomy): Eukaryota > Metazoa > Chordata > Mammalia > Rodentia > Sciuridae > Callospermophilus > Callospermophilus lateralis. Next base: position 24,603 of record NW_027514139.1, on the reverse strand, counting down.
AAGTAGGGCCCAAGGGAGCAGGACCATGAGGAGCAACACCCAGGAGGAGCAGAACCGGGCAGAGGAGGGCCCAGGGAGAGGAGGACCAGGGGGTGCAGAGCCCAGGAGAGCAGGGCTAAGGGGAACAGTGCCTACAGGGAGTAGGGCCATGGAAAGAAGTTACCAGAGGAGCAGGGCCCAGGGGAGCATAGCCAGGGAGAAAAGGGCAAGGGGGACAAGGGCCCAGTGAGGGCAGTACCAGGGATAGCAGGTCCCAGGGGAGGAGGCCCAGGGAAGCAGGGCAATAGGGAGCAGGGCCAGGGGAGCAGAACCCAGGAAAAGCAGGGAACAGGGAGATAAGGGCCCAGGGGAGCTGGGCCCATGGGGAGCAGGGCCCAGGAGAAGAAGGGCCCAGGGGAAAAGGACTGGAGGGAATAGGACCCAGGGGAACAGGGCCAGGGGGAAGAGGGCCAAAGGACAGGAGGATCTGGGGAGCAGGGCCCAGGAGAGCAGGGCTAGTAGGAGCAGAGCCCACAGGGAGTGGGGCCTGAGGGAGCAGGGACAGGGGAGCAGGGTTAGAGGGTAGCAGAACCCAGGGGGTAGAGGGCCTAGCGGAGCAGGGCCAGGAGGAGCAGGGCCAAGAGGTAGCAGTAGCAGAGGAGCACAGCCCAGGGGACCAGGGACAAGGAGGATCAGGGCCCAGGGGAGCACGTCTGGGGGAATAGGACCAAGGAGAGCAGGTCCAGGGTCGTAGGGCCCAAGGAACCAGGATTGGGGGGAGCAGGGCCCACGAGAGAAGGGCCAGTAGGAGCAGGGCCCAGGAGGAACAGGACCACATGGAGCAGGCCCTATAGAAAGGAGGCTTACGGGGAGAAAGGCCCAGGAGAGCATGGCTAGGGGGAGCAGATCCCACAGGAAGGTGGGGCACGGGAAGCAAAACCAGGGTAGCAGGGACAATGGAGAGCAGGACCAGGGGGCGGAGGGACCAGGGGGAGCGGGACAAAGGGGAACCAGGGTCCAGGGAAGCAAAATCAAGAGGAGCAGGGCCCAGAGAGCAGGTCCAGGGGTGAGCAGGGCCCAGTGGAGAAGGGCCAGGAGGAGCAGGGCCCAGGAGAATCAGAAATCAGGGAGAATAGGGTCCGGGGTATTACGGACCATGTGGGGCAAGACCATGGGGAGAAGAGCCCATGGAGAGCAGGACCCAGGGGGAGCAGGGCTCACGGAGCAGGGCCCAGAAGGAGCAGGGTCAAGGGAAGCAGGGACAGGGGAAGCAGGGCTGAGGAGGAGCAGGGCCCAGGGGAGAAGGGCCAGGGGGTGCAGGGCCAGCGGTTAGGTCCAGGAGGAGCAAGCCCCATGGGGAGCATGGCCTTGGTTATCAGGAGCAAGTGGAGCAGGCCACAAGGGGAGCAGAACCAGGGGATTAGGGCCAGGGGGAGAAGAGCCCAATGCAAGGGGGAGCAGTCACCCAGGATATCAGGACCAGAGGGAGCAGGGCCAAATAGAGCTGGGCCCAGGGGATCAGGGACAGGGGGAGTACAGCCTGAGTGAGCAGGACCAGAGGGAGCATGGCCCAGGGGAGCAGGGCCACAGAGGAGCACAGCTCAGGGGAGTAGGGCCCAGAAGTGCAGAGCCAGGGGGAACAGGGCAAGGAGGAGCATGGCTAGGGGGATCAGGGCCCAGGAGAAGCAGAGAACAGGGGAAGAAGGGTCCAGGGGAGCAGAGCCCATGGGGAGCAATACCAGAGGCAGCAGGCCCCAAGTGGGAAGGTCCCAGGAGGAATATGGCACAGGGGGAAGCAGAGCCAAGGAGGAGTATGGCCCAGGGGAGCAGGCCCAGGGAAAGCAGGGACCAGAAGAACAGGGCCCATGGGGAGCAGGGCCAGGGTGAAAGGGCCCATGGGAAGCATTGCCAGGGGAAGCAGGACACAAGGGGTGCAGGGCCCAGGGGAGCAGGCCAAGTGGGAGCGAGTTCCAGGTTGACCAAGGCCCAGGAGGGGCATAACCAGGGGGAACAGGGCCCTGGGGAGCAGGACTGGAGGGAGTAGGGCTCAGGGGAGCAGAACCAGGCCAGGTGGATCAGGGTCCAGGAAGAGGAGGACCAAGGGGAGCAGGGCCCAGGAGAGCAGGGCTAGGGAGTGCAGAGCCCACGGGGAGGAGGGCCAGAGGCAGTAGGGCCAATGGGGAACAGTATCAGTCGAGCATGGCCTGGGGGAGCAGGGCCATGGGGAGTGGGGCCAGGAGGAAAAGGGCCAAGGGTAGAAGGGCCCAGGGAGAGAAGTACCTGGGGGTGCAGAGCCCCAGACTTCAGGCCCAGGGGAGCAGGTCCCACGGGGAGAAGCCGTTGGAGGTGCATGGCTCAGGTGCATGGTCAAGCGGGAGCAGAGCCCATAGGGAGTAGGACCAGGGGGAGCAGAGTCAGGGGTAGCAGAGTTTGGAGAAGCAGGGCACAGGGAAGCAGGGCCTAGGAGAGGAGGGCCAGGGTGACCGTTCCATAGGGAGTAGAGCCCAGGAAGCAGGACCGGGGGAGCAAGGCCTAGGGGGAGGTATGTACAGGAAAGCAGGACTAGAGGGAGCAGGGCCCAGGGTAGGAGGGCCTAGAGGAGTAGAGCCAGGGGGAGCCAAGCCCAAGGGAGAAGGCCAAGGGAAGCAAGACCCAGAAGAGCAGGGCCCAGGGGAGCAGGGCCTGGTGTGCAGAGCCAAGAAAAGAACAGGACATGGAGAGCAGGGCCCGGAGGAGCAGGGCGCAGGGGAATCAGGACCAAAGGAAGAACAATCCAGGGGAGCAGGGCAGGGGGAACCAGGACATAGGGGGTGCTCGTCCCAGGAGAGCAGGACACAGGGGGAGCAGGACCCAAAGCATAACGGCCAGGGAGAGCAGGACACAAGGGAGAAGGGCCAGGGAGATCAGGTCCCAGAGTAGCAGGCCCCAGGGGAACAGAGCCAGGGGGAGTAGAGCCAGAAGAAAAGGGCCAGGGGGAGCAGTGCCAGGGGGAGCAGAGCCCAGGGGAGAAGGCCAAGGGAAGCAAGGCCCAGAAGAGCAGGGCCTGGTGTGAAAGGTCCAGGGGAGCAGGACTGCGGGAAGTAGGGCCCAAGAGAGCAGGACCATGAGGAGTAGCACCCAGGAGGAGCAGGACCCGGCAGAGCAGGGCCCAGGGAGAGGAGGACCAGGGCCTGCAGAGCCCAGGAGAGCAGGGCTAAGGGGAACAGTGCCTACAGGGAGTAGGGCCAGCGAAAGAAGTTACCAGAGGAGCAGGGCCCAGGGGAGCATAGCCAGGGAGAAACGGGCAAGGGGGACAAGGGCCCAGTGAGAGCCGTACCAGGGATAGCAGGTCCCAGAGGAGGAGGCCTAGGGAAGCAGGGCAATAGGGAGCAGGGCCAGGGGAAGCAGAACCGAAAAGAAGCAGGGAACAGGGGGATTAGGGCCCGGGGGAGCTAGGCCCATGGGGAGCAGGGCCCAGGGGATGATGGGCCCAGGGGAACAGAACTGGAGGGAATAGGGCCCAGGGGAACAGGGCCAGGAGGAACAGGGCCAAAGGACAGGAGGATCTGGGGAGCAGGGCCCAGGAGAGCACGGCTAGTAGGAGCAGAGCCCAGGGGTAGCAGTACCAGAGGAGCACAGCCCAGAGGTAGCAGTACTAGAAGAGCACATTTCAGGGGAGCAGGGACAGTGAGGGTCAGGGCCCAGGGGAGCAGGCCAGGGGGAATAGGACCAAGGAGAACAGGTCCAGGGTCGTAGGGCCCAAGGAACCAGGACTGGGGGGAGCAGGGCCCAGTGGAAAAGGGCCAGAAGGAGAAGGGTCTGGGGGAGCAAGACCAGAGGGAGCAGGTCCCCGGGAGGCAGGATCAGGAGGAACAGGTCCAGTGGGAGCAGGACCAGTGGGAGCAGGGCCCAAGGAAGCAGGACCAGGGAGAACAGGGCCAAAAAGTTGCAGTGCTCAGGGGAAACAGAGCCCAGGGGGAGCTGGGCACATGGGAGCAGGGCACATGGGAGCAGGGCCAAGAGGAGCAGATCCCAAAGGGAGCAAGACGAGGGGGAGCAGTACCAGGAGGAGCAGGTCCGGGGGAGCAGGCCCCGGGTAAGCAGTGCGAGAGACAGCAGGCCCAGGGACAGCAGGGTCTTAGGTTAAGCAGGACAGGGGGTGGCAGGGCCAAGGGAGAGGAGGGACAGGGGGTGGCAGGGCACAGGGAGAGGAGGGCCAGGGGTAGCAGAGCCCAGAAATCAGTGCTAGAGATAGCAGAGCCCACAGGGAGTAGGGGCACGGAGAGCAGTACAGGTGAGCAGGGCCCATGGGGAACAGGACCAGGGGGAGCAGGGTCTTGGGGGAGCAGGGCACAGGGGAGCGGGGCCAGGGGGAGCAGGCCCAGAGAGCAGGGCCCTGGGGAACAGAGTCAGGGGAGCAGGAACAGGGGTGCAGGACACGGGGGAGTAGGGCCAAGGGGACAGGGCCAGGGTGGGCAGGGCCCAGGAGGAGCAGGTGGGGCAGGGTCCAGGAAGAGGAGTATTAGAGGACGAGGGATGAGGAGAGCAAGGCTAGGGGTGCAGAGCCCACAGGGAGTAGAGCCAGGAGGAGAAGGGCCAGGCCAGGCGAGCAGGGCCCAGGCAGAAAAGGGCCCAGGGAGAGCATTACCAGGGGGAGCAGGTCCTGAAGGAGCGGGCCCCGGGGAAGTAGGGCAAGGGGGAGCTGCGATAGGGGGAGCAAGGACCAAGAGAAGCAGGGAACAGGAGGAGACGGGCCCAGGGGAGCAAGGCCCATGCGGAGCAAGACCAGGTTGAGCAGGGCCCAGGGGGGAAGGGTCCAGGGGAAGTAGGGTGCAGAGGAGCATGGCCCAGGGGAGCAGGGCCAGGGGAAGTTGGGCCCAGGAAAGCAGGGCCAGGGGAGCAGGGCCAGAGGGAATGGGGCCCGGGGAAGCAGGAACAGGGCGAGCAGGGCTAAGCGGGAGCAGGACTCAGGAAGAGGTGAGCCCAGTGGGGAGCAGGGCTCAGGAGAGCAGGTCCAGGAGCAGCAGGGTCCAGGAGAATCAGAAATCAGGGAGAATAGGGTCCGGGGTATTACGGACCATTTGGGGCAAGACCATGGGGAACAGAGCCCACGGAGAGCAGGACCCAGGGGGAGCAGGGCTCAGGGGAGCAGGGCCCAGAAGGAGCAGGGTCAAGGGAACCAGGGCCAGGGGAAGCAGGGCTGAGGAGGAGCAGGGCCCAGGGGAGCGGGGCCAGGGGCTGCAGGGCCAGGGGTTAGGTCCAGGAGGAGAAAGCCTGTTGGGGAGCAGGGCCATGGCTATCAGGACCAATTGGAGCAGGACACAAGGAGAGCAGAACCAGGGGTTTAGGGCCAGGGGGAGAAGGGCCCAATGCAAGGGGGAGCAGTCACTCAGGAAATCAGGACAATAGGGAGCAGGGCCAAATAGAGCAGGGCCCAGGGGAGCAGAGTCAGGGGGAATACAGCCTGTGTGAGCAGGACCAGAGGGAGCATGGCCCAGGGGAGCAGGGTCACAGAGGAGCACAGCTCAGGGGAGTAGGGCCCAGAGGTGCAGAGCCAGGGGGAACAGGGCAAGGAGGAGCCTGGCTAGGGGGGTCAGGGCCCAGGAGAAGCAGAGAACAGGGGAAGAAGGGTCCAGGGGAGCAGAGCCCATGGGGAGCAATACCAGGGGCAGCAGGGCCCAAGTGGGAAGGTCCCAGGGGGAATAGGGCACAGGGGAGCAGAGCCAAGGAGGAGTATGGCCCAGGGGAGCAGGCCCAGGGAAAGCAGGGACCAGAAGAACAGGTCCCATGGGGAGCAGGGCCAGGGGAACTAGGACACAAGGGGTGCAGGGCCCAGGGGAGCAGGCCAAGTGGGAGCGGGTTCCAGGTTGAACAAGGCCCATGAGGAGCATAACCAGGGGGAGCAGGGCCCTGAGGAGCAGGACTGGAGGGAGTAGGGCCCAGGGGAGCAGAACCAGGGCCAGGTGGATCAGGGTCCAGGGGAACCACCCTGGCCCTCTCCCCTGGGCCTTACTCCCTCCAGAACTGCTCCCCTGTTCCTGCTCCCCTGACTCTGTTCCCCAGGGCCCTGATCTCTGGGCCTGCTCCTTCTGGCCTGCTCCCCTGGGTCTTGATCTCCTGGGCCTTGCCCCCCCTGGGCCCTTTTCCTCCTGGCCCTGCTCTGCTGGGCCCTTCTTCCCCTTGGCCCTGCTCCTCGTGGCACTGCTCACTGGGTCCGCTCTCCCCTAGTCCTGCTCTTGGGCTCTGCTCCCCTTGGGCCCTGTTTTCCCTGTGCCCTGCTCCCCCTAGTCCCTGCTCCCCCTGGATCCTGCTCCCCCTGGTCCTGATCCCCATGGGCCCTGCTCACCTGTACTCCTCTCCCCGCCCCTACTCCCTGTGGGCTCTGCTATCCCTAGCACTGATCTACTTGGCTCTGCGACCCCTGGCCCTCCTCTCCCTGGGCCCTGCACCCCCCTGTCCTGCTTACCCTAGGACCCTGCTGTCCCTGGCCCTGTTGTCCCTCGCACTGCTTCCCAGGGGCCTGGTCCCCCGGTACCTCCTCCTCCTGGTACTGCTCCCCCTGGGACCTGCTCCTCCTGGCCCTGCACCCATGTGCCCTGCTCCCCGTGGGCTCTGTTCCCCCTGAGCACTGCAACTTCTTGGCCCTGGTCTTCCTGGACCTGCTTCCTTGGGCCCCGCTCCCACTGGCCCTGCTCCCCCTGGACCTGTTCCTCCTGATCCTGCTTCCCTGGGTCCTGCTCACTCTGGTCTTGCTCCCCCGGACCCTGCTCCTCCTAGCCCTTCTCCACTGGGCCCGGCTCACCCCTGAACCTGCACTCTGTGCCCTGCTACCCCTGATTTTGCTTCTGTAGACCCTGGTTCAAATGTGTCCCGCTTCCCCTGGTCCCGCCTCCCCCTGGTCCTGCTCTCCATTATCCCTGCTACCCTAGTTTTGCTTCCCGTGCCCCAACTCCCTGTGGGATCTGCTCCCCCTAGCCATGCTCTCCTGGGCCTTTCTCCCCATAGGCCTCCTTTCTATGGGGCCTGCTCCACGTGGTTCTGCTCCTCCTGGGCCCTGCTCCCACTGGCCCTTCTCCCCTGGGCCCTGCTCCCCCCAGTCCTGGTTCCATGGACCCTACGACCCTGGACTGCTCTCCTTGGTCCCATTCCCGCTGGCCTGCTCCCCTGGGCCCTGATCCTCCCTGTCCCTGCTCCCCTGGGCTGTGCTCCTCTGGTACTGATACCCCTGGGCCCTGATCCTCCTGGCCCTGCTTCACCTGGCCCTTCTACCCCCTGGGCTCTGCTACCCTTGAGCCCTGCTCCCCTGTGCCTGCTCCCTCAGGCCCAACTCCCTGTGGGCCCTGCTCCCACTGGCCCTTGTCCCCTGGGCCCTGCTCCCCCCAGTCCTGGTTCCTTGGACCCTACGACCCTGGACCTGTTCTCCTTCGTCCTATTCCCGCTGGCCTGCTCCCCTGGGCCGTGAACCTCCCTGTCCATGCTTTTCTGGGCTGTGCTCCTCTAGTACTGCTATCCCTGGGCTATGCTCCTACTAGCCCTGCTCTCCTGGTCCCTGCTCCCCAGATCCTCCTGTCCTTTGGCCCTCTTCCTCCTGGCCCTGTTCCCCTGGGCCCTATTCCCTCCAGTCCTGTTCCCCTGGGCCTTTCATCCCCTGGGCCCTGCTCCCCATGGGCCCAGCTTCCCCGGGCCCTTATCCCCCTGTTCCCTGCTTCTCCTGGGTTCTGCTTCCCCTGAACCTGCTCCCTATTGCCCTGCTTCCCTGGGCCTCCTCCTCTGGGACCTGCTATCCATGGTACTGCTCTCACTGGGCCCTTGTCCCCCTTGCCCTTTTCTCCCTGGCTATGCTCCCTTTGGCCCTGCTCCTCTGGTAACTTCTTTCCCTGGCCCTACTCCCTGTAGGCACTGTTCCCCTTAGCCCTGCTCTCCTGAGCTCTGCACCCCCTGTTCCTCCTCTCCCTGGGCCCTGCTCTGCCCGGTCCTGCTCCTCCTGGGTGCTGCTCCTCATGGTCCTGGTTCCTTGGGCCCTACTTCCCGCAGTCCTGTCCCCTGGGCCCTGCACACCAGGCCCTGCTCCCCTGGGCCCTGCTCTTCTGGGCCTTGCTTCCATTGGCCTTCTTCCCTGGGCTCTGCTCCCCCTGGCTCTGCTCCTCTAGGCCCTCCTACCCTGGGCCCTGCTCCCTCTGGTCCTGCTTTCCTGGACCTACCTCCCCCTCGACTTTGCTTTCCTGGTCCTGTTTCCTGGCCTGGACTCCCTATGGAACTGGCTCCCCTGGCCCTCCTCTCCTAGGCCCTGCTTCCCTATGCCCTGCTACTCCAAACTCTGCTAACCCTGACTCTGCTCCCCCTGGCACTACTCCCTATGGGATCTGCTCCCCATAGACCATACACCTGAGCCATGCACCTCCAACCGCTGCTCCCCATGGGACATGCTCCCCTGGGCCTGAACTCTGGGGCCCTGCACTCCAAGGTACTTCTCTCCCTGGGCCCTTCTACCCTTGGCACTTTTCCTCCTGGCCCCACTCCCCATGGCCCTGCTTCCCAGGGCCTTGCTGTCCCTGATACTGTTCGCCATTGGCCCTACTCCCTCTGGCCCTCCCCCCTGTGGGCTCTGCACTCCCTAGCCCTGCTCTCCTGGGCCCTGCTCCCCTTGGTCCTCCTCTTCCTGGACCCTGATCCACCTGGCCCTGGTTCTGCTCCCCTGGGCCCTACTCCCTCCAGTCCTGCTCCCCAGGGACCTCCTCCCCCTGGTTATGCTCCTCCTGGGCCTTATTCAACCTGGAACCCGCTCCCAGTTGGCCTGCTCCCCTGGGTCCTGCATCTCTTGTGTCCTGCTTCCCCTGGCCCTGCTCCCCATGGGCCCTTTTGCCCTGGCCCTGCTCTCCATGGGCCCTGTTCTTCTAGTCCCTGCTTTCCTTGGGCCAGCTCCCCTGGGCCATACTCCTACTTGGCTCTGCTCACCTGTGCCCTATTCCCCCTTGGACCTTCCCATTTGGGCCCTGCTGCCCCTGGTATTGCTCCCCATGGGCTCAGCTCCCCCGGACCATTCTTCCCTTGTTCTCTGCTTCTCCTGGCCCTGATCCCCCCAGCCATGCTCCTCCTTGCCCTGTTCCCCCTGGCTCTGCACCTCTGGGCCCTACTCCCCTGAGCTGTCCTCCTCTGTGGCCCTGCTCCCCTGGGCCATGCTCCCTCTGGTCCTGCTCACTCAGGCTGTATTCCCCCTGACCCTGCTACCCTGGGCCCAGATCTATTTGGCCCTGCTCCCTCTGGTCCCGATTTCCTGGGTGACTGCTCCCCCTTGCATTGGGCCCTTCTCCCCCTGGCCCTAATCCCTTGGTTCTGCTGTCCTTGTGTCCTGCTCTACTTGTTCCTGATAGCCATGGCTCTGCTCCCCATCGGGCTTGCTCCTCCTGGACCTAACCCCTGGCCCTGCACCCCTTGGCCCTGCTCTCCTGGGCCTGCTCCTCCTCAGCCCTGCTTCCCCTGGCCCTGCTTCCCTTGACCCTGCTCCTTCTGGGCCCTGCTCCCCTGAGCCCTGCTGCCCCTGGGTCCTGCTCTCCGTGGGCTCTGCTCCCCATGGTCTTGCCCTAAATGGTCCGTAATACCCTGGACCGTATTCTCCCTGATTTCTGATTCTCCCGGGCCCTGCTCCTCCTGGACCTGCTTTCCTGAGCCCTGCTCCCCACTGGGCTCACCTCTTCCTGAGTCCTGCTCCCGCTTAGCCCTGCTCGCCCTGTTCCTGCTTCCCCGGGCCCCATTCCCTCTGGCCCTTCTCACCTGGCCCTGCTCCCCTGGGCCATGCTCCTCTGCACCCTACTTCCCCTGGACCCTTCCCCACTGGGCCCTGCTCCACCTGCTCTTGCTCCTCATGGGCCCTGCTCCCCTGGGCCCTTCTCCCCCTGTTCCCTGCTTCTCTTGGGCCTTGCTCCCCCTATCCCAGCTCCCCTTTGCCCTACTTCCCCGGGGCCGGTTCCTCCAGGACCTGCTCCCCCTGGTAATGCTCTCCCTGGGCCCTTTTCCACCTGGGCCCTGCTCCCCTGGCCCTTCTCCTCCTGGCTATACTCCCTGTTGGCTCTGCACCCCTATCCTTGTTCTCCTCATCCCTGGTCCTCTAATACTCCTCTCCCTGGACCTTGCCCCACCTGCTCCTCCTGGTCCCTGCCCACCCTGGCCTTGACTTCTGGGCCTTACTCGCTCCAGTACTGCTCCCCTGTTCCTGCTCCCCGACTCTGTTTCCCGGGGTCCTGCTCTCTGTGCTTGCTCCCCCTGTCCCTGCTCCCCTGGGCCCAGCTCTCCAGGGCCGTGCCCCCCTGGGCTCTTTTCCTCCTGGCCCTGCTCTGCTGGGCCCTTTCCCATTGGTCCCTGCTCCTCGTGGCACTGCTCACTGGGTCCCAATCTACCCTGGTCATGCTCTTGGGCTCTGCTTCCCCTGGGCCCTGTTTTCCCTGTGCCCTGCTCCCCCTAGGCCCTGCTCCCCCTTGTCCTGTTCCCCATGGGCCCTGCTCACCTGTACTGCTCTCGCTGCCCCTACTATCTGTGGGCTCTGCTATCCCTAGCACTGATGTACTGGGCTCTGCTACCCCTGGACCTGCTCTCCCCTGGGCCCTGCTCCCCCCTGTCCTGCGTACCTTAGGACCCTGCTGTCCCTGGCCCTGCTGTCCCTCGCACTGCTTCCCCGTGACCTGCTCCCTGGTACCTGCTCCTCCTGGTACTGCTCAACCTAAAACCTGCTCCTCCTGGCCCTGCTCCCATGTGCCCTGCTCCCATGTGCCCTGCTCCCATGTGCCATACTCCCCCTGGGCTCTGTTTCCCCTGAGCACTGCAACTTCTTGGCCCTGCTCTCCCTGGTCCTGCTTCCTTGGGCTCCGCTCCCCATGGCCCTGCTCCCCCTGGACCTGTTCCTCCTGATCCTGCTTTCCTGGGACCTGCTCCCTCTGGTCTGCTCCCCCAGACCCTGCTCCTCCTGGCCGTTCTTCACTGGGCCCTGCTCACCACTGGACCTGCTCTCTGGGCCCTACGTCCCCTGATTTGCTTCCATGGACCCTGGTTCCCCGCTGCCCCGCTCCCCCTGGTCCCTCCTCCCCCTGGTCCTGCTATCCATTGTCTCTGCTACCCTGGTTTTGCTTCCCGTGCCCCAACTCCCTGTGGGATCTGCTCCCCCTAGCCATGCTCTCCTGGGTCTTTCTCCCCGTAGGCCTCCTTTCTATGGGCCCTGCTCCACGTGGTCCTGCTCCTTCTGGGCCCAGCTCCCACTGGCCCTTCTCCCCTGAGCCCTGCTCCCCCAGTCCTGGTTCCTTGGGCCCTCCGACCCTGGACCTACTCTCCTTGGTCCTATTCACCTTGGCCTGCTCTCCTGGTCCCTGACCCACCCTGTCCCTGCTCCCCTGGGCTGTGCTCCTCTAGGACTGCTACCCCTGAGCTCTGCTCCTACTAGCCCTGCTCTCCTGGGCACTGCTCCCCAGATGCTCCTGTCCTTTGGCCCTCTTCCCCCTGGCCCTGTTCCCCTGGGCCCTATTCCCTCCAGTCCTGTTCCCCTGGGCCCTTCTTCCCCTGGGCCTTGCTCTTCTGGTAACTTCTTTCCATGGCCCTACTCCCTGTAGGCACTGTTCCCGTTAGCCCTGCTCTCCTGGGCTCTGCACCCCCTGGTCCTCCTCTCCCTGGGCCCTGCTCTGCCCGGTCCTGCTCCACCCTGGTGCTCCTCCTCATGGTCCTGCTCCCTTGAGCCCTACTTCTCGCAGTCCTGCAACCCTTTGCCCTGCACACCAGGCCCTGCTACCCTGGGCCCTATTCTTCTGGGCCTTGCTTCCCTTGGCCTTCTCCCCTGGGCTCTGCTCCCCCTGGCTCTGCTCCTTAGGCCCTCCTACCCTGGGCCCTGCTCCCTCTGGTCCTGCTTTCCTGAACCTACCTCCCCCTTGGCCTTGCTCCCCCGGTCCTGTTTCCTGGGCTGTACTCCCTATGGAACTGGTCCCCTTGGCCCTCCTCTCCTAGGCCCTGCTTCCCTGTGCACTGCTACTCCAAACTCAGCTACCCATGACTCTGCTCCCCCTGGCCCTACTCCCTATGGGCTCTGCTCCCCCTAGACCATGCCGCTGAGCCATGCACCTCCAACCACTGCTCCCCATGGGACCTGCTCCCCTGGGCCTGAACTCCGGGGTCCTGCACTCCCAGGTACTTCTCTCCCTGGGCCCTTCTACCCTTGGCCCTTTTCCTCCTGGCCCCACTCCCCATGGCCCTGATCCCCCGGGCCATGCTCTCCCTAATACTGTTCCCCATTGGCCATACTCCCTCTGGCCCTACTCCCTGTGGGCTCTGCACTCCCTTGCCCTGCTCTCCTGGGCCCTGCTCCCCTTGGTCCTCCTCTTCCTGGACCCTGATCTACCTGGCCCTGGTTCTGCTCTCCTGGGCCCTACTCCCTCCAGTCTTGCTTCCCAGGGCCCTGCTCCCCCTGGTTATGCCCCTCCTGGGCCTTGGTCAACCAGGAACCCGCTCCCACTTGGCCTGCTACCCTGGGCCCTGCACACCTTGTGTCCTGCTTCCCCTGGCCTTGCTCCCCATGGGCCCTTTCGCTCTGGCCCTGCTACCCATGGGCCCTGTTCTTCTGGTTTCTGCTTTCCCTGGGCCTGCTCCCCTGGACCATACTCCTCCTTGGCTCTGCTCCCATATGCCCTATTCCCCCTGGGACCTTCCCACTTGGGTCCTGCTGCCCCTGGTATTGCTCCCCATGGGCTCTGCTCCCCCGGACCCTTCTTCCCTTGTTCTCTGCTTCTCCTGGGAACTGATCCCCCTAGCCATGCTCTCCTTGCCCTGTTCCCCCTGGCTCTGAACCTCTGGGCCCTACTCCCCTGAGCTGTGCTCCTCTGTGGCCCTACTCCCCTGGGCCATGCTCCCTCTGGTCCTGCTCACTCAGGCTGTATTCCCCCTGACCCGGCTCCCCTGGGCCCAGCTCAATTTGGCCTTGCTCCCTCTGGTCCTGATTTATTGGGTGACTACTCCCCTTGCATTTGGCCCTTCTCCCCCTGGCCCTAATCCCCTGGTTCTGCTCTCCTTGTGGCCTGCTTCACTTGGTTTTGATAACCATGGCCCTGATCCCCATGGGGATTGCTCCTCCGGGATCTAAGGCTGGCCCTGCACCCCATGGCCCTGCTCCCCTGGGCCCTGCTCCTCCTCAGCTCTTCTTCCCCTGGCACTACTTCCCTTGACCCTGCTCCTTCTGGGCCCTGCACCCCCGAGCCCTGCTGCCACTGGGTCCTGCTCTTTGTGGGCTCTGCTCCCCATGGTCTTGCCCCACATGGTCCGTAATACTCTGGACCCTATTCTCCCTGATTTCTGATTCTCCTGGGCCCTGCTCCTCCTGGCCCTGCTTTCCTGGGCCCTGTTCCCCACTGGGCTCACTACTTCCTGAGTCCTGCTCCCGCTTAGCCCTGCTCGCCCTGTTCCTGCTTCCCCGGGCTCCATTCCCTCTGGCCCTTCTCACCTGGCCCTGCTTTCCTAGGCCCAACTTCCCCTGGCCCTGCTCCCCTGGGCCATGCTCCTCTGCACCCTACTTCCCCTGAACCCTTCCCCCCTGAACCCTGCTCCACCTGTTCTTGCTCGGCATGGGCCCTGGTCCCCTAAGCCCTTCTCCCCCTGTTCCCTGCCTCTCTTGGGCCTTGCTCCCCCTATCCCAGCTCCCCCTTGCCCTACTTCCCCGGGACCCGCTCCTCCAGGACCTGCTACCCCTGGTAATGCTCTCCCTGGGCCCTGCTTGCCTGGCCCCTCTCCTCCTGTCTCTACTCCCTGTGGGCTCTGCACCCCTACCCTTGCTCTCCTCATCCCTGGTCCTCTAATACTCCTCTCCCTGGACCCTGCCCCACCTGTTCCTCCTGGTCCCTGCCCACCTTGGCCCTGTCCCCTGGGCCCTACTCCCTCCAGTCCTGCTCCCCTGTTCCTGCTCCCCTGACTGTGTTCCCCAGGGCCCTGCTCTCTGGGCCTGATCCCGCTGGACCAGCTTCCCTGGGCCCTGCTCTCCTGGGGTTGCCCCCCCTGGGCCCTTTTCCCCGTGGCCCTGCTCTCCTGGGCCCTTCTCCCCCTTGGGCCCTGCTCCTCGTGGCACTGCTCACTGGGTCCCGTTTTCCCCTGGTCCTGTTCTTGGGCTCTGCTCCCCCAGGGCCCTGTTTTCCCTATGCCCTGCTCCCCCGAGGCCCTGCTCAGCCTGAATCCTGCTCCGCCTGGTCCTGATCCCCATGGGCCCTGCTCACCTTTACTGCACTCCCTGCCCCTACTCCCTGTGTGCTCTGCTATCCCTAGCACTGATCTACTGGGCTCTGCTACTCCTGGCCCTCCTCTCCCTGGGCCCTGCTCCCCCCTGTCCTGCTTACCCTAGGACCCTGCTGTCCCTGGCCCTGCTGGCCCTCGCACTGCTTCCCCAGGGCCTGGTCCCCCGGTACCTTCTCCTCCTGGTACTCCACCCCCTGGGACCTGCTCCTCCTGGCCCTGCTCCCATGTGCCCTGCTCCCCCTGGGCTCTGTTCCCCCTGAGCACTGCAAATTCCTGGCCCTGATCTTCCTGGTCCTGCTTCCTTGGGCCCCGCTCCCACTGCCCTGCTCCCCCTGGACCTGTTCCTCCTGATCCTGCTCCCCAGGGACCTGATCCCTCTGGTCCTGCTCCCACGGACAATGCTTCTCCTGGCCCTTCTCCACTGAGCCCTGCTCACCCCTGGACCCGATCTCTGGGTCCTGCTCCCCCTGATTTTCCTTCCCTGAACCCTGGTTCCCCTGTGTCCCGCTCCCCCTGGTCCCTTCTTCCCCTGCTCCTGCTCTCCATTGTCCCTGCTACCCTGGTTTTGCTTCCCGTGCCCCAACTCCCTGTGGGATCTGCTCCCTTAGCCATGCTCTCCTGGGCCTTTCTCCCCGTAGGCCTCCTTTCTATGGGGCCTGCTCCACGTGGTCCTGCTCCTCCCAGGCCCTGCTCCCACTGGCCCTTCTCTCCTGGGCCCTGCTCCACCCAGTCCTGGTTCCTTGGGCCCTACGACCCTGGACCTGCTCACCTTGGGCCTATTTCCCCTGGCCTGCTCCCCTGGGCCCTGATCCTCCCTGTCCATGCTCCCCTGGTCTGTGCTCCTCTGGTACTGCTAACCCTGGTCCCTGCTTCTCCTGGCCCTGCTACGCAAGGCCCTTCTACCCCCTGGGCTCTGCTACCCTTGAGCCCTGCTCCCCTGTCCAAGCTCCCTGAGGCCCCACTCCCTGTGGGCTCTGCTGCTACTAGCCCTGCTCTCCTGGGCCCTGCTCCCCAGATCCTCCTGTCCTTTGGCCCTCTTCCCCCTGGCCCTGTTCCCCTGGGCCCTATTCCCTCCAGTCCTATTCCCCGTGGCCCTTCTTCCCCAGGGCCCTGCTCCCCATGGGCCCAGCTCCCCCGTGCCCTTATCCCCCTGTTCCCTGCTTCTCCAGGGCTCTGCTTCCCCTGGCCCTGCTCCCTATTGCCCTGCGTCCCTGGGCCTCCTCCCCTGGGACCTGCTATCCCTGGTACTGCTCTCACTGGGCCCTTGGCCCCCTTGCCCTTTTCTCCCTGGCTATGCTCCTCTGGGCCCTGCTCCTCTGGTAATTTCTTTCCCTGGCCCTACTCCCTGTAGGCACTGTTCCCCTTAGCCCTGCTCTCCTGGGCTCTGCACCCCCTGGTCCTCCTCTCCCTGGGCCTTGCTCTGCTCGTTTCTGCTTCTCCTGGGTGCTGCTCCTCATGGTCCTGCACCCTTGGGCCCTTCTTCACGCAGTCCTGCTCCCCTGGGCCCTGCACACCAGGCCCTGCTCCCCTGGGCCCTGCTGTTCTGGGCCTTGTTCCCTTGGCCTTCTCCCCTGGGCTCTGCTCCCCCTGGCTCTGGTCCTCTAGGCCCTCCTACCCTGGGCCCTGCTCCCTCTGGTCCTGCTTTCCTGGACCTACCTCCCCCATGGCCTTGCTCCCCCGGTCCTCTTTCCTGGGGTCTACTCCCTATGGAACTGGTCCCCCCGGCCTTCCTCTCCTAGGCCTTGCTTCCCTGTGCCCTGCTACTCCAAACTCTGCTAACCCTGACTCTGCTCCCCCTGGCCCTACTCCCTGTGGGCTCTACTCCCCCTAGACCATGCACCTGAGCCATGCACCTCCAACCGCTGCTCCAAATGGGACCTGCTTCCGTGGGCCTGAACTCCGGGGCCCTGCACCCCCAGGTAGTTCTCTCCCTGGGCCCTTCTACCCTTGGCCCTTTTCCTCCTGGCCCCACTCCCCATGGCCCTGCACCCCCGGGCCATGCTCGACTGATACTGTTCCCCATTGGCCCTACTGCCTCTGGCCCTCCTTCCTGTGGGCTCTGCACTCCCTAGACTGCTCTCCTCGGCCTTGCTCCCCTTGGTACTCCTCTTCCTGGACCCTGATCCACCTGGCCCTGGTTCTGCTCCCCTGGCCCCTACTCCCTCCAGTCCTGCTCCCCAGGGCCCTGCTCCCCCTGCTTATGCTCCTCCTGTGTCTTGGTCAACCTGGAACCCACTCCAACTTGGCCTGCTCCCCTGGGCCCTGCACCCCTTGTGTCCTGTTTCCCCTGGCCCTGCTCCCCATGGGCCCTTTCGCCCTGGCCCTGCTCCCCATGGGCCCTGTCCTTCTGGTCCCATCTTGTCTTGGGCCTGCTCCCCTGGGCCATACTCCTTCTTGGCTCTGCTCCCCTGTGCCCTATTACCCCTGGGACCTTCCCACTTAGGCCTGTTCCCCTGGTATTGCTCCCCATGGTCTCTGCTCCCCCGGACCCTTCTTCCCCTGTTCATGCTTCTCCTGGGCCCTGATCCCCCTAGCCATGCTCCTTCTTGCCCTGTTTCCCCTGGCTCTGCACCTCTGGGCCCTACTCCCCTGAGCTGTGCTCCTCTGTGGCCCTGCTCCCCTGGGCCATGCTTCCTCTGGTCCTGCTCACTCAGGCAGTATTCCCCCTGAACCTGCTCCCCTGGGCCCAGCTCTATTTGGCCCTGCTCCCTCTGGTCCTGATATCCTGGGTGACTGCTCCCCTTGCATTGGGCCCTTCTTGCCCAGGCCCTAATCCCCTGGTACTGCTCTCCTTGTGGCCTGATCCACTTGGTCCTGATAGCCATGGCCCTGCTCCCCATGGGGCTGGCTCCTCCTGGACCTAACCCCTGGCCCTATACCCCCTGGCCCTGCTCCCCTGGGCCCTGCTCCTCCTCAGCCCTGCTTCCCCTGGCCCTGCTTCCTTTGACCCTGCTTCTTCTGGGCCCTGCTCCCCCTAGGTCCTGCTCTCCATGGGCTCTGCTCCCCATGGTCTTGCCCCACATGGTCCCTAATACCCCGGACCCTATTCTCCCTGATTTCTGATTATCCTGGGCCCTGCTCCTCCTGGCCCTGCTTTCCTGGGCCCTTCTCCCCACTGGGCTCACCTCTTCCTAAGTCCTGCTCCCGCTTAGCCCTGCTCGCCCAGTTCCTGCCTCCCTGGGCCCCATTCCCTCTGGCCCTGCTCACCTGACCCTGCTTTCCTGGGCCCAACTTCCCCTGGCCCTGCTCCCCTGGGCCATGTTACTCTGCACCCTAATTCCTCTGGACACTTCCCCCCTGGGCCCTGCTCCACTTGGTCTTGCTCCGCATGGGCCCTGCTCCCCTGGGCCCTCTCCCCCTGTTCCCTGCTTCTCTTGGGCCTTGTTCGCCCTATCCCAGCTCCCCCTTGCCCTACTTCCCCGTGGCCCGCTTCTCCAGGACCTGCTCCCCCTGGTAGTGCTCTCGCTGGGCCCATTTCCGCCTGGGCCCTGCTCCCCTGGCCCTTCTCCTCCTGGCTCTATTCCCTGTGGGCTCTGCACCCCTAGCCTTGCTCTCCTCATCCCTGGTCCTCTAATACTCCTCTACCTGGACCTTGCCCCACCTGCTCCTCCTGGGCCCTGCCCACCCTGGCCCTGTCCCCTGGGCCCTACTCCCTCCAGTCCTGCTCCCCTGTTCCTGCTCCTCTGACTCTTTTCCCCAGGGCCATGATCTCTGGGCCTGCTTCCCCTGGCTCTGCTCCCCTGGGCCCTGCTCTCCTGGGCCCTGCCCCCCCTGGGCCCTTTTTCTCCTAGCCCTGCTCTGCTGGGCCCTTCTCCCCATTGGGCCCTGCTCCTCGTGGCACTGCTCACTGGGTCCCGCTCTCCCCTGGTCCTGTTCTTGGGCTCTGCTCCCCCTGGGCCCTGTTTTCCCTGTGCCCTGCTCCCCATAGGCCCTGCTCTGCCTGGATCCTGCTCCCCCTGGTCTTGTTCCCCATGGGCCCTGCTCACCTGTACTGCTCTCCCTGCCCCTACTCTCTGTGGGCTCTGCTATCCCTAGCACTGATCTACTGGGCTCTGCTACCCCTGGCCCTCGTCTCCCTGGGCCCTGCTCCCCCCTGTCCTGCTTACCCTAGTACCCTGCTGTCCCTGGCCCTGCTGTCCCTCGCACTGCTTCCCCGGAGCCAGCTTCCTCGGTACCTGCTCCTCCTAGTACTGCTCCCCCTGGGACCTGCTCCTCCTGGCCCAGCTCCCATGTGCCCAGGTCCCCCTGGGCTCTGTTCCCCCTGAGTACTGCAAATTCCTGGCCCTGTTCTCCCTGGTCCTGCTTCCTTGGGCCCCGCTCCTACTGGCCCTGCTCCCCCTGGACCTGTTCCTCCTGATCCTGCTCCCCTGAGACCTGATCCCTCTGGTCCTGCTCCCCCAGACCTTGGTCCTCCTGGCCCTTCTCGACTGGCCCTGCTCACCCCTGGACCTGCTCTCTGGGCCCTGCTCCCCCTGATTTTGCTTCCCTGGACCCTGTTTCCCCTGTGCCCTGCTCCCCCTGGTCCCTCCTCCCCCTGGTCCTGCTCTCCATTGTCCCTGCTACCCTGGTTTTGCTTCCCGTTCCCCAACTCCTTGTGGGATCTGCTCCCCCAGGCATGCTCTCCTGGGCCTTTCTCCCCATAGGCCTCTTTCTATAGGGCCTGCTCCACGTGGTCCTGCTCCTCCCGGGCCCTGCTCCCACTGGCCTTTCTCCCCTGGTCCCTGCTCCCCCAGTCCTGTTTCCTTGGGTCCTACGACCATGGACCTGCTCTCCTTGGTCCTATTCCCCCTGGCCTGCTCCCCTGGGCCCTGATACTCCCTGTCCCTGTTCCCCTGGGCTGTTCTCCTCTGGTACTGCTAGCCCTGGGCCCTGTTCCTCCCCGCCCTGCTCTGCTAGGCCCTTCTACTCCCTGGGCTCTGCTTCCCTTGAGCCCTGCTTCCCTGACCCTGCTCCCTCAGTCCACACTCCCTGTGGGGTCTGCTCATACTCGCCCTGCTCTCTGGACCCTGCTCCCCAGATCCTCCTGTCCTTTGGCCCTGTTCACCCTGGCCCTGTTCCCTTGGGCCCTATTCCCTCCAGTCCTGTTCCCCTGGGCCCTTCTTCCCCTGGGCCCTGCTCCCCATGGGCCCAGCTCCCCCAGGCCCTAATCCCCCTGTTCCCTGCTTCTCCTGGGTTCAACTTCCCCTGACCCTGTTCCATATTGCCCTGCCCGGTAGAGGAGGAACAGGGGGTCCAGAGCCCAGGAGAGCAGGGCTAAAGGCAACAGTGCCTACAGAGAGTAGGGCCAGGGAAAGAAGTTACCAGAGGAGTAGGGTTGAGGGGAACATAGCCAGGGAGAAAAGGGCAAGGGGGACAAGGGCCCAGTGAGAGCAGTACCAGGGATAGCAGGTCCCAAGGGAGGAGGCCCAGGGAAGCAGGGCAATAGGGAGCAGGGCCAGGAGAAGCAGAACCCAGGAGAATCAGGGAACAAGGGGATAAGGGCCCGGGGAACCTGGGCCCATGGGGAGCAGGGCCCAGGGGAAGCAGGGCCAAGTGGAATAGGACTGGAGGGAATAGTGCCCAGGGGAACAGGGCCAAAGGACAGGAGGATCTGGGGAGCAGGGCCAAGGAGAGCAGGGCTATTAGGAGCAGAGCCCACAGGTAGTGGGGCGTGAGGGATTAGGACAGGGGAGCAGGGCTCAAGGGTAGCGGAGCCCAGGGGGTAGAAGGGCCTAGCGGAGCAGGGCCAGTAGGAGCATGCCCAAGGTGTAGAAGTACCGGAGGAGCACAGGCCAGGGAAGCGGGGACAGGGAGGATCAGGGTTCAGGGCCACAGGCCAAGGGGATGAGGACCAAGGAGAGCAGGGCCAAGAGGAGCAGGTCCCAAGGGGAGCAAGATGAGGGGGAACAGTACCAGGAGGAGCACGTACCGGGGGAGCAGGCCCCGGGGAAGCAGTGCGAGGGACAGCAGGGCCAGGGACAGCAGGGTCCTAGGGTAAGCAGGACAGGGGGGAGCAGGGCCCAGGGAGAGGAGGGCCAGGGGTAGCAGAGCCCAGAGGATCTGTGCTAGGGATAGCAGAGCCCACAGGGAGTAGGGGCAGGGAGAGCAGTACAGGTGAGCAGGGCCCATGGGGAACAGGACCAGGGGGAGCAGGGCCTTGGGGGAGTAGGGCACAGGGAAAACAAAGCCCAGGGGGAGCAGAGCCCAAGAGCAGGACTAGGGGAGAGCGGGACCCAGTGAGCAGAGCCTCGAGGAGCCGGGCCCAAGAAGGAGAAGGGCCCAGCAGAGCAGGGCCATGAGGTAAAGAGCCCAGGGAGGGCAGGGTTCAGGAGAGCATGTCCGAGGGGAGCATGGCCAGGGGAGCAGGGCCAGGGGGAGAAGGCCCAGAGAGCACGGCCCTGGGGAACAGAGTCAGGGGAGCAGGAACAGGGGAGCAGGACTTGGGGGACTAGGGACCAGGGGACAGGGCCAGGGTGGGCAGGGACCAGGAGGAGCAGGTGGGGCAGGGTCCAGGGAGAGGATTATTAGAGGACCCGGGATAAGGAGACCAATGCTAGGGGTGCAGAGCCCACAGGGAGTAGAGCCAAGAGGAGAAGGGCCAGGGGAGCAGGGCCTAGGTGGAAAAGGGCCAAGGGAGAACATTACCAGGGGGAGCAGGTTCTGGTGGAGCCGGCCCCGGGGAAGTAGGGCAAGGGGGAGCTGGGATAGGGGGAGCAACCCCAAGAGAAGCAGGGAACAGGGGGAGAAGGGCCCAGAAGAGCAGGGCCCATGCAGAGCAAGATGAGGTGGAGCAGGGCCCAGGGGGGAAGGGTCCAGGGGAAGTAGGGAGCAGAGGAGCATGGCCCAAGGGAGCAGGGCCAGGGGAAGTTGGGCCCAGGAAAGCAGGGCCTGGTGAGCAGGGCCTGAGGGAATGCTGCCGGGGAAGGAGGAACAGGGCCAGCAGGGCTAAGAGGGAGCAGGACTCAGGAAGAGGTGAGCCCAGTGCGGAGCAGGGCCCAGGAAAGCAGGGCCAGGAGGAGCAGGGCACAGGAGAATCAGAAATCAGGGAGAATAGGGTCCGGGGTATTACGGACCATTTGGGGCAAGACCATGGGGAACAGAACCCACGGAGAGCAGGACCCAGGGGGAGCAGGGCCCAGAAGGAGCAGGGTCCAGGGAACCAGGGCCAGGGGAAGCAGGGCTGAGAAGGAGCAGGGCCCAGGGGAGCAGGGCCAGGGGCTGCAGGGCCAGGGGTTAGGTCCAGGAGGAGCAAGCCCGTTGGGGAGCAGGGCCATGGCTATCAGGACCAACTGGAGCAGGACACAAGGAGAGCAGAACCAGGGGTTTAGGGCCAGGGGGAGAAGGGCCCAATGCAAGGGGGAGCAGTCACCCAGGAAATCAGGACAAGAGGGAGCAGGGCCAAATAGAGCAGGCCCCAGGGAAGCAGAGTCAGGGGGAATACAGCCTGAGTGAGCAGGACCAGAGGGAGCATGGCCCAGGGGAGCAGGGCCACAGAGGAGCACAGCTCAGGGGAGTAGGGCCCAGAGGTGCAGAGCCAGGGGGAACAGGGCAAGGAGGAGCATGGCTAGGGGGGTCAGGGCCCAGGAGAAGCAGAGAACAGGAGAAGAAGGGTCCAGGGGAGCAGAGCCCATGGGGAGCAATACCAGGGGCAGCAGGGCCCAAGTGGGAAGGTCCCAGGTGGAATAGGGCACAGGCGAGCAGAGCCAAGGAGGAGTATGGTCCAGGGGAGCAGGCCCAGGGAAAGCAGGGACCAGAAGAACAGGGCCCATGGGTAGCAGGGCCAGGGCGAAAGGGCCCATGGGGAGCAGGGCCAGGGGAAGCAGGACACAAGGGGTGCAGGGCCCAGGGGAGCAGGCCAAGTGGGAGCGAGTTCCAGGTTGACCAAGGCCCAGGAGGGGCATAACCAGGGGGAGCAGGGCCCTGGGGAGCAAGATAGGAGGGAGTAGGGCCCAGGGAAGCAGAACCAGGGCCAGGTGGATCAGGGTCCAGGAAGAGGAGGACCAAGGGGAGCAGGGCCCAGGAGAGTAGGGCTAGGGAGTGCAGAGCCTACAGGGAGGAGGGCCGGAGGGAGTAGGGCCAATGGGGAACAGTATCAGGGAGAGCATGGCCCGGGGGAGCAAGGCCATTGAAAGTAGGGCCAGGATAAAAAGGGCCAAGGGTAGAAGGGCCCAGGGAGAGAAGTACATGGGGGTGCAGGGCCCCGGAGTTCAGGCCCAGGGGAGCAGGTCCCATGGGGAGAAGCGGTCGGAGGTGCATGGCTCAGGGGCATGGTCTAGGGGGAGCAGAGCCCATAGGGAGTAGGGCCAGGGGGAGCAGAGTCAGGGGTGGCAGAGTTTGGAGTAGCAGGGCACAGGGAAGCAGGGCCTAGGAGAGGAGGGCCAGGGGGGCCAGTTCCATAGGGAGTAGAGCCCAGGAAACAGGACCGGGGGAGCAAGGCCAATGGGGCGGTAGGTCCAGGAAAGCAGGACCAGAGGGAGCAGGGCCCAGGGTAGGAAGGCCTAGAGGAGCAGAGCCAGGGGGATCAGAGCCCAGGGGACAAGGCCAAGGGAAGCAAGGCCCAGAAGAGCAGTGCCAGGGGAGCAGGGCCTGGTGTGCAGGGCCCAGGGGAGCAGGACTGCGGGAAATAGGGCCCAAGGGAGCAGGACCATGAGGAGCAGCACCCAGGAGGAGCAGGACCGGGCAGAGCAGGGCCCAGGGAGAGGAGGACCAGGGGTGCAGAGCCCAGGAGAGCAGGACTAAGGGGAACAGTGCCTACAGGGAGTAGGGCCAGGGAAAGAAGTTACCAGAGGAGCAGGACCCAGGGGAGCATAGCCAGGGAGAAAAGGGCAACGGGGCCAAGGGCCCAGTGAGAGCAGTACCAGGGATAGCAGGTCCCAGGGGAGGAGGGCCAGGGAAGCAGGGCAATAGGGAGCAGGGCCAGGGGAAGCAGAACCCAGTAGAAGCAGGGAACAGGGGGATTAGGGCCCGGGGGAGCTGGGCCGATGGGGAGCAGGGCCCAGGGGAAGAAGGGCCCAGGGGAACAGGACTGGAGGGAATAGGGCCCAGGGGAACAGGGCCAGGGGGAAGAGGGCCAAAGGAGGATCTGGGGAGCAGGACCCAGGAGAGCAGGGCTTGTAGTAGCTGAGCCCAGGGGTAGCAGTACTAGAGGAACACATTTCAGGGGAGCAGGGACAGGGAGGGTCAGGGCCCAGGGAAGAAGGCCAGCGGGAATAGGACCAAGGAGAACAGGTCCCGGGTCGTAGGGCCCAAGGAACCAGGACTGGGGGGAGCAGGGCCCAGGAGAACCAGGACCACGTGGAGCAGGCCCCATAGAAAGGAGGCCTACGGGGAGAAAGGCCCAGGAGAGCATGGCTAGGGGGAGCAGATCCCACAGGGAGTTGGGGCACCGGAAGCAAAACCAGGGTAGCAGGGAAAATGGAGAGCAGGACCAGGGGGAAGAGGGACCAGGGGGAGTGGGGCACAGGGGATCCAGGGTCCAGGGAAGCAAAATCAGGGGTAGCACGGCCCAGAGAGCAGGTCCAGGGGTGAGCAGTGCCCAGTGGAGAAGGTCCAGAAGGAGAAGGGTCTGGGGGAGCAGGACCAATGGGAGCGGGGCCCAAGGAAGCAGGACCAGGGAGAGCAGGGCCAAGAAGTTGCAGTGCTCAGAGGAAACAGAGGCCAGAGGGAGCAGGGCACATGGGAGCAGGGCCAAGAGGAGCAGGTCCCAAGGGGAGCAAGACGAGGGGCAACAGTACCAGGAGGAGCACGTACCGGGGGAGCAGGCCCCGGGGAAGCAGTGCGAGGGACAGCAGGGCCAGGGACAGCAGGTTCCTAGGGTAAGCAGGACAGGGGGGAGCAGGGCCCAGGGAGAGGAGGGCCAGGGGGGCCAGTTCCATAGGGAGTAGAGCCCAGGAAACAGGACCGGGGGAGCAAGGCCAAAGGGGCGGTAGGTCCAGGAAAGCAGGACCAGAGGGAGCAGGGCCCAGGGTAGGAAGGCCTAGAGGAGCAGAGCCAGGGGGATCAGAGCCCAGGGAACAAGGCCAAGGGAAGCAAGGCCCAGAAGAGCAGTGCCAGGGGAGCAGGGCCTGGTGTGCAGGGCCCAGGGGAGCAGGACTGCGGGAAATAGGGCCCAAGGGAGCAGGACCATGAGGAGCAGCACCCAGGAGGAGCAGGACCGGGCAGAGCAGGGCCCAGGGAGAGGAGGATCAGGGGGTACAGAGCCCAGGAGAGCAGGACTAAGGGGAACAGTGCCTACAGGGAGTAGGGCCAGGGAAAGAAGTTACCAGAGGAGCAGGACCCAGGGGAGCATAGCCAGGGAGAAAAGGGCAAGGGGGCCAAGGGCCCAGTGAGAGCAGTACCAGGGATAGCAGGTCCCAGGGGAGGAGGGCCAGGGAAGCAGGGCAATAGGGAGCAGGGCCAGGGGAAGCAGAACCCAGT
>NW_027514138.1:0-95024 GCF_048772815.1 Callospermophilus lateralis | reverse complement strand
TTCTAGCTGCATCTGTCAATATAGGAGAAAACTGAGTGAAACCTAGAAATTCAAACTGTTACTGCAAACGAATGCATCAACCTAGGAGAACGAAACTTGGGCATCCAACTTTGATCGGTGTACTGCTCATTACTTGAAAGTATCATTAAGGTCGGAAAAAAATATGTGTTGAGATTTCAGGAGACTCTAGTTTTTTGGCAGCCTAACAACGCCTTTCATTGAAAGTGTTATTCGCCAGTCTGTGCTGAAGGCTACATCAAGAGGAAACAAACCTTAGGGATAGAATGTAGAACTACTTTATTGTGTCAAGTTTCAAGAAGCTAGCCCAAACCGTGTATGATTTAGAGTTTGAACTACATTTGTCAATATAGGAGAAAGCAGAATGAAACCTAAAAATTCAAACTGTTACTGCAAACGAATGCTTCAACGTAGGAGAAGGAAACTTGAGCATCAAGTGGATTGGTGTACTGATCATTACTCGAAAGTATCATGAAGATTGGATAAAAAAATATATGTTGAGATTTCAGAAGACTCTAGTTTTGGGAATTTTTTCAAACCCTTTCAATAAAAGTGTTATTCGCCAGTCCCTGCACTAGGCTACATCAAGAGGAAACAAACCTTAGAGATAGAACGTAGAACTACAGTATTTTGTCAAGTTTCAAGAAGCTAGCACAAACCGTGTTGATTTAGAGTTCGAACTGCATCTGTCAATATAGGACAAAACAGAGTGAAACCTAAAAATTCAAACTGTTCCTGCAAACGAATGCTTCAACCTAGGAGAACGAAACTTGGGCATCCAAGTATGATTGGTGCACTGCTCATTACTTGAAAGTATCATGAAGGTCGGAAGAAAAAATATATGATCAGATTTCAGGAGACTGTAGTTTTTTGGCAGCCTAACAACGCCTTTCATTGAATGTGTTTATCGCCAGTCTCTGCTTAAGGCTACATCAAGAGGAAACAAACCTTAGGGATAGAACGTAGAACTACTTTATTGTGTCATGTTTCAAGTAGCTAGCACAAACCGTGTTTGATTTAAAGTTCTAACTGCATCTGTCAATATAGGAGAAAACAGAGTGAAACCTAAAACTTCAAACTGTTCCTGCAAACGAATGCTCAACCTAGAAGAACAAAACTTGGGCATCCAAGTGGGAATGGTGTACTGATCATTACTTGAATGTATCATGAAGATTGGATGAAAAAATATATGTTGAGATTTCAGGAGGCTCTAGTTTTTTGAAAGTTTGGCAACCCCTTTCAATATAAGTGTTATTCGCCAGTCCCTGCATTAGGCTACATCAAGAGGAAACGA
The DNA here is from genome assembly GCF_048772815.1 of Callospermophilus lateralis. Taxonomy (NCBI): domain Eukaryota; kingdom Metazoa; phylum Chordata; class Mammalia; order Rodentia; family Sciuridae; genus Callospermophilus; species Callospermophilus lateralis. The sequence goes on along the minus strand of NW_027514138.1, from coordinate 93,712 downwards.
ACCTTAGAGATAGAACGTAGAACTACTTTATTGTGTCAAGTTTCAAGAAGCTAGCACAAACCGTGTTTGATTTAGAGTTCTAGCTGCATCTGTCAATATAGGAGAAAACAGAGTGAAACCTAGAAATTAAAACTGTAACTGCAAACGAATGCATCAACCTAGGAGAACGAAACTTGGGCATCCAAGTTTGATTGGTGTACTGCTCATTACTTGAAAGTATCATTAAGGTCGGAAGAAAATATGTGTTGAGATTTCAGGAGACTCTAGTTTTTTTGCAGCCTAACAACGCCTTTCATTGAAAGTGTTATTCGCCAGTCTGTGCTGAAGGCTACATCAAGAGGAAACAAACCTTAGGGATAGAATGTAGAACTACTTTATTGTGTCAAGTTTCAAGAAGCTAGCCCAAACCGTGTATGATTTAGAGTTTGAACTACATTTGTCAATATAGGAGAAAGCAGAATGAAACCTAAAAATTCAAAATGTTACTGCAAACGAATGCTTCAACGTAGGAGTACGAAACTTGAGCATCCAAGTGGGATTGGTGTACTGATCATTACTCGAAAGTATCATGAAGATTGGATAAAAAAATATATGTTGAGATTTCAGAAGACTCTAGTTTTGGGAAGTTTGGCAACCCCTTTCAATAAAAGTGTTATTCGCCAGTCCCTGCATTAGGCTACATCAAGAGGAAACAAACCTTAGAGATAGAACGTAGAACTACAGTATTTTGTCAAGTTTCAAGAAGCTAGCACAAACCGTGTTTGATTTAGAGTTCGAACTGCATCTGTCAATATAGGACAAAACAGAGTGAAACGTAAAAATTCAAACTGTTCCTGCAAACGAATGCTTCAACCTAGGAGAACGAAACTTGGGCATCCAAGTTTGATTGGTGTACTGCTCATTACTTGAAAGTATCATTAAGGTCGGAAAAAAATATGTGTTGAGATTTCAGGAGACTCTAGTTTTTTGGCAGCCTAACAATGCCTTTCATTGAAAGTGTTATTCGCCAGTCTGTGCTGAAGGCTACATCAAGAGGAAACAAACCTTAGGGATAGAATGTAGAACTACTTTATTGTGTCAAGTTTCAAGAAGCTAGCCCAAACCATGTATGATTTAGAGTTTGAACTACATTTGTCAATATAGGAGAAAGCAGAATGAAACCTAAAAATTCAAACTGTTACTGCAAACGAATGCTTCAACGTTGGAGAATGAAACTTGAGCATCCAAGTGGGATTGGTGTACTGATCATTACTCGAAAGTATCATGAAGATTGGATGCAAAAATATATGTTGAGATTTCAGAAGACTCTAGTTTTTGGAAGTTTGGCAACCCCTTTCAATAAAAGTGTTATTCGCCAGTCCCTGCATTAGGCTACATCAAGAGGAAAGAAACCTTAGAGATAGAACGTAGAACTACAGTATTTTGTCAAGTTTCAAGAAGCTAGCACAAACCGTGTTTGATTTAGAGTTCGAACTGCATCTGTCAATATAGGACAAAACAGAGTGAAACCTAAAAATTCAAACTGTTCCTGCAAACGAATGCTTCAACCTAGGAGAACGAAACTTGGGCATCCAAGTTTGATTGGTGCACTGCTCATTACTTGAAAGTATCATGAAGGTCGGAAGAAAAAATATATGATGAGATTTCAGGAGACTGTAGTTTTTTGGCAGCCTAACAACGCCTTTCATTGAATGTGTTATTCGCCAGTCTCTGCTTAAGGCTACATCAAGAGGAAACAAACCTTAGGGATAGAACGTAGAACTACTTTATTGTGTCATGTTTCAAGTAGCTAGCACAAACCGTGTTTGATTTAAAGTTCTAACTGCATCTGTCAATATAGGAGAAAACAGAGTGAAACCTAAAAATTCAAACTGTTCCTGCAAACGAATGCTTCAACCTAGAAGAACAAAACTTGGGCATCCAAGTGGAAATGGTGTACTGATCATTACTTGAATGTATCATGAAGATTGGATGAAAAAATATATGTTGAGATTTCAGGAGACTCTAGTTTTTTGAAAGTTTGGCAACCCCTTTCAATATAAGTGTTATTCGCCAGTCCCTGCATTAGGCTACATCAAGAGGAAACAAACCTTAGAGATAGAACGTAGAACTACTTTATTGTGTCAAGTTTCAAGAAGCTAGCACAAACCGTGTTTGATTTAGAGTTCTAGCTGCATCTGTCAATATAGGAGAAAACAGAGTGAAACCTAGAAATTCAAACTGTTACTGCAAACGAATGCATCAACCTAGGAGAACGAAACTTGGGCATCCAAGTTTGATTGGTGTACTGCTCATTACTTGAAAGTATCATTAAGGTCGGAAAAAAATATGTGTTGAGATTTCAGGAGACTCTAGTTTTTTGGCAGCCTAACAACGCCTTTCATTGAAAGTGTTATTCGCCAGTCTGTGCTGAAGGCTACATCAAGAGGAAACAAACCTTAGGGATAGAATGTAGAACTACTTTATTGTGTCAAGTTTCAAGAAGCTAGCCCAAACCGTGTATGATTTAGAGTTTGAACTACATTTGTCAATATAGAAGAAAACAGTGAAACCTAAAAATTAAAACTGTTACTGCAAACGAATGCTTCAACGTAGGAGAATGAAACTTGAGCATCCAAGTGGGATTGGTGTACTGATCATTACTCGAAAGTATCATGAAGATTGGATAAAAAAATATATGTTGAGATTTCAGAAGACTCTAGTTTTTGGAAGTTTGGCAACCCCTTTCAATAAAAGTGTTATTCGCCAGTAACTGCATTAGGCTACATCAAGAGGAAACAAACCTTAGAGATAGAACGTAGAACTACAGTATTTTGTCAAGTTTCAAGAAGCTAGCACAAACCGTGTTTGATTTAGAGTTCGAACTGCATCTGTCAATATAGGACAAAACAGAGTGAAACCTAAAAATTCAAACTGTTCCTGCAAACGAATGCTTCAACCTAGGAGAACGAAACTTGGGCATCCAAGTTTGATTGGTGTACTGCTCATTACTTGAAAGTATCATGAAGGTCGGAAGAAAAAATATATGATGAGATTTCAGGAGACTGTAGTTTTTTGGCAGCCTAACAACGCCTTTCATTGAATGTGTTATTCGCCAGTCTCTGCTTAAGGCTACATCAAGAGGAAACAAACCTTAGGGATAGAACGTAGAACTACTTTATTGTGTCATATTTCAAGTAGCTAGCACAAACCGTGTTTGATTTAAAGTTCTAACTGCATCTGTCAATATAGGAGAAAACAGAGTGAAACCTAAAACTTCAAACTGTTCCTGCAAACGAATGCTTCAACCTAGAAGAACAAAACTTGGGCATCCAAGTGGGAATGGTGTACTGATCATTACTTGAATGTATCATGAAGATTGGATGAAAAAATATATGTTGAGATTTCAGGAGACTCTAGTTTTTTGAAAGTTTGGCAACCCCTTTCAATATAAGTGTTATTCGCCAGTCCCTGCATTAGGCTACATCAAGAGGAAACAAACCTTAGAGATAGAACGTAGAACTACTTTATTGTGTCAAGTTTCAAGAAGCTAGCACAAACCGTGTTTGATTTAGAGTTCTAGCTGCATCTGTCAATATAGGAGAAAACAGAGTGAAACCTAGAAATTCAAACTGTTACTGCAAACGAATGCATCAACCTAGGAGAACGAAACTTGGGCATCCAAGTTTGATTGGTGTACTGCTCATTACTTGAAAGTATCATTAAGGTCGGAAGAAAATATGTGTTGAGATTTCAGGAGACTCTAGTTTTTTGGCAGCCTAACAACGCCTTTCATTGAAAGTGTTATTCGCCAGTCTGTGCTGAAGGCTACATCAAGAGGAAACAAACCTTAGGGATAGAATGTAGAACTACTTTATTGTGTCAAGTTTCAAGAAGCTAGCCCAAACCGTGTATGATTTAGAGTTTGAACTACATTTGTCAATATAGGAGAAAGCAGAATGAAACCTAAAAATTCAAAATGTTACTGCAAACGAATGCTTCAACGTAGGAGTACGAAACTTGAGCATCCAAGTGGGATTGGTGTACTGATCATTACTCGAAAGTATCATGAAGATTGGATAAAAAAATATATGTTGAGATTTCAGAAGACTCTAGTGTTGGGAAGTTTGGCAACCCCTTTCAATAAAAGTGTTATTCGCCAGTCCCTGCATTAGGCTACATCAAGAGGAAACAAACCTTAGAGATAGAACGTAGAACTACAGTATTTTGTCAAGTTTCAAGAAGCTAGCACAAACCGTGTTTGATTTAGAGTTCGAACTGCATCTGTCAATATAGGACAAAACAGAGTGAAACCTAAAAATTCAAACTGTTCCTGCAAACGAATGCTTCAACCTAGGAGAACGAAACTTGGGCATCCAAGTTTGATTGGTGTACTGCTCATTACTTGAAAGTATCATTAAGGTCGGAAAAAAAATATGTGTTGAGATTTCAGGAGACTCTAGTTTTTTGGCAGCCTAACAATGCCTTTCATTGAAAGTGTTATTCGCCAGTCTGTGCTGAAGGCTACATCAAGAGGAAACAAACTTTAGGGATAGAATGTAGAACTACTTTATTGTGTCAAGTTTCAAGAAGCTAGCCCAAACCATGTATGATTTAGAGTTTGAACTACATTTGTCAATATAGGAGAAAGCAGAATGAAACCTAAAAATTCAAACTGTTACTGCAAACGAATGCTTCAACGTAGGAGAATGAAACTTGAGCATCCAAGTGGGATTGGTGTACTGATCATTACTCGAAAGTATCATGAAGATTGGATAAAAAAATATATGTTGAGATTTCAGAAGACTCTAGTTTTTGGAAATTGGCAACCCCTTTCAATAAAAGTGTTATTCGCCAGTCCCTGCATTAGGCTACATCAAGAGGAAAGAAACCTTAGAGATAGAACGTAGAACTACAGTATTTTGTCAAGTTTCAAGAAGCTAGCACAAACCGTGTTTGATTTAGAGTTCGAACTGCATCTGTCAATATAGGACAAAACAGAGTGAAACCTAAAAATTCAAACTGTTCCTGCAAACGAATGCTTCAACCTAGGAGAACGAAACTTGGGCATCCAAGTTTGATTGGTGCACTGCTCATTACTTGAAAGTATCATGAAGGTCGGAAGAAAAAATATATGATGAGATTTCAGGAGACTGTAGTTTTTTGGCAGCCTAACAATGCCTTTCATTGAATGTGTTATTCGCCAGTCTCTGCTTAAGGCTACATCAAGAGGAAACAAACCTTAGGGATAGAACGTAGAACTACTTTATTGTGTCATGTTTCAAGTAGCTAGCACAAACCGTGTTTGATTTAAAGTTCTAACTGCATCTGTCAATATAGGAGAAAACAGAGTGAAACCTAAAAATTCAAACTGTTCCTGCAAACGAATGCTTCAACCTAGAAGAACAAAACTTGGGCATCCAAGTGGGAATGGTGTACTGATCATTACTTGAGTGTATCATGAAGATTGGATGAAAAAATATATGTTGAGATTTCAGGAGACTCTAGTTTTTTGAAAGTTTGGCAACCCCTTTCAATATAAGTGTTATTCGCCAGTCCCTGCATTAGGCTACATCAAGAGGAAACAAACTTTAGAGATAGAACGTAGAACTACTTTATTGTGTCAAGTTTCAAGAAGCTAGCACAAACCGTGTTTGATTTAGAGTTCTAGCTGCATCTGTCAATATAGGAGAAAACAGAGTGAAACCTAGAAATTCAAACTGTTACTGCAAACGAATGCATCAACCTAGGAGAACGAAACTTGGGCATCCAAGTTTGATTGGTGTACTGCTCATTACTTGAAGGTATCATTAAGGTCGGAAGAAAATATGTGTTGAGATTTCAGGAGACTCTAGTTTTTTGGCAGCCTAACAACGCCTTTCATTGAAAGTGTTATTCGCCAGTCTGTGCTGAAGGCTACATCAAGAGGAAACAAACCTTAGGGATAGAATGTAGAACTACTTTATTGTGTCAAGTTTCAAGAAGCTAGCCCAAACCGTGTATGATTTAGAGTTTGAACTACATTTGTCAATATAGGAGAAAGCAGAATGAAACCTAAAAATTCAAAATGTTACTGCAAACCAATGCTTCAACGTAGGAGAATGAAACTTGAGCATCCAAGTGGGATTGGTGTACTGATCATTACTCGAAAGTACCATGAAGATTGGATAAAAAAATATATGTTGAGATTTCAGAAGACTCTAGTTTTGGGAAGTTTGGCAACCCCTTTCAATAAAAGTGTTATTCGCCAGTCCCTGCATTAGGCTACATCAAGAGGAAACAAACCTTAGAGATAGAACGTAGAACTACAGTATTTTGTCAAGTTTCAAGAAGCTAGCACAAACCGTGTTTGATTTAGAGTTCGAACTGCATCTGTCAATATAGGACAAAACAGAGTGAAACCTAAAAATTCAAACTGTTCCTGCAAACGAATGCTTCAACCTAGGAGAACGAAACTTGAGCATCCAAGTATGATTGGTGCACTGCTCATTACTTGAAAGTATCATGAAGGTCGCAAGAAAAAATATATGATGAGATTTCAGGAGACTGTAGTTTTTTGGCAGCCTAACAACGCCTTTCATTGAATGTGTTATTCGCCAGTCTCTGCTTAAGGCTACATCAAGAGGAAACAAACCTTAGGGATAGAACCTAGAACTACTTTATTGTGTCATGTTTCAAGTAGCTAGCACAAACCGTGTTTGATTTAAAGTTCTAACTGCATCTGTCAATATAGGAGAAAACAGAGTGAAACCTAAAAATTCAAACTGTTCCTGCAAACGAATGCTTCAACCTAGAAGAACAAAACTTGGGCATCCAAGTGGGAATGGTGTACTGATCATTACTTGAATGTATCATGAAGATTGGATGAAAAAATATATGTTGAGATTTCAGGAGACTCTAGTTTTTGAAAGTTTGGCAACCCCTTTCAATATAAGTGTTATTCGCCAGTCCCTGCATTAGGCTACATCAAGAGGAAACAAACCTTAGAGATAGAACGTAGAACTACTTTATTGTGTCAAGTTTCAAGAAGCTAGCACAAACCGTGTTTGATTTAGAGTTCTAGCTGCATCTGTCAATATAGGAGAAAACAGAGTGAAACCTAGAAATTCAAACTGTTACTGCAAACGAATGCATCAACCTAGGAGAACGAAACTTGGGCATCCAAGTTTGATTGGTGTACTGCTCATTACTTGAAAGTATCATTAAGGACAGAAAAAAATATGTGTTGAGATTTCAGGAGACTCTAGTTTTTTGGCAGCCTAAAAACGCCTTTCATTGAAAGTGTTATTCGCCAGTCTGTGCTGAAGGCTACATCAAGAGGAAACAAACCTTAGGGATAGAATGTAGAACTACTTTATTGTGTCAAGTTTCAAGAAGCTAGCCCAAACCGTGTATGATTTAGAGTTTGAACTACATTTGTCAATATAGGAGAAAGCAGAATGAAACCTAAAAATTCAAACTGTTACTGCAAACGAATGCTTCAACGTAGGAGAATGAAACTTGAGCATCCAAGTGGGATTGGTGTACTGATCATTACTCGAAAGTATCATGAAGATTGGATGCAAAAATATATGTTGAGATTTCAGAAGACTCTAGTTTTTGGAAGTTTGGCAACCCCTTTCAATAAAAGTGTTATTCGCCAGGAACTGCATTAGGCTACATCAAGAGGAAACAAACCTTAGAGATAGAACGTAGAACTACAGTATTTTGTCAAGTTTCAAGAAGCTAGCACAAAGCGTGTTTGATTTAGAGTTCGAACTGCATCTGTCAATATAGGACAAAACAGAGTGAAACCTAAAAATTCAAACTGTTCCTGCAAACGAATGCTTCAACCTAGGAGAACGAAACTTGGGCATCCAAGTTTGATTGGTGCACTGCTCATTACTTGAAAGTATCATGAAGGTCGGAAGAAAAAATATATGATGAGATTTCAGGAGACTGTAGTTTTTTGGCAGCCTAACAACGCCTTTCATTGAATGTGTTATTCGCCAGTCTCTGCTTAAGGCTACATCAAGAGGAAACAAACCTTAGGGATAGAACGTAGAACTACTTTATTGTGTCATGTTTCAAGTAGCTAGCACAAACCGTGTTTGATTTAAAGTTCTAACTGCATCTGTCAATATAGGAGAAAACAGAGTGAAACCTAAAAATTCAAACTGTTCCTGCAAACGAATGCTTCAACCTAGAAGAACAAAACTTGGGCATCCAAGTGGAAATGGTGTACTGATCATTACTTGAATGTATCATGAAGATTGGATGAAAAAATATATGTTGAGATTTCAGGAGACTCTAGTTTTTTGAAAGTTTGGCAACCCCTTTCAATATAAGTGTTATTCGCCAGTCCCTGCATTAGGCTACATCAAGAGGAAACAAACCTTAGAGATAGAACGTAGAACTACTTTATTGTGTCAAGTTTCAAGAAGCTAGCACAAACCGTGTTTGATTTAGAGTTCTAGCTGCATCTGTCAATATAGGAGAAAACAGAGTGAAACCTAGAAATTCAAACTGTTACTGCAAACGAATGCATCAACCTAGGAGAACGAAACTTGGGCATCCAAGTTTGATTGGTGTACTGCTCATTACTTGAAAGTATCATTAAGGTCGGAAAAAAATATGTGTTGAGATTTCAGGAGACTCTAGTTTTTTGGCAGCCTAACAACGCCTTTCATTGAAAGTGTTATTCGCCAGTCTGTGCTGAAGGCTACATCAAGAGGAAACAAACCTTAGGGATAGAATGTAGAACTACTTTATTGTGTCAAGTTTCAAGAAGCTAGCCCAAACCGTGTATGATTTAGAGTTTGAACTACATTTGTCAATATAGAAGAAAACAGTGAAACCTAAAAATTAAAACTGTTACTGCAAACGAATGCTTCAACGTAGGAGAATGAAACTTGAGCATCCAAGTGGGATTGGTGTACTGATCATTACTCGAAAGTATCATGAAGATTGGATAAAAAAATATATGTTGAGATTTCAGAAGACTCTAGTTTTGGGAAGTTTGGCAACCCCTTTCAATAAAAGTGTTATTCGCCAGTCCCTGCATTAGGCTACATCAAGAGGAAACAAACCTTAGAGATAGAACGTAGAACTAAAGTATTTTGTCAAGTTTCAAGAAGCTAGCACAAACCGTGTTTGATTTAGAGTTCGAACTGCATCTGTCAATATAGGACAAAACAGAGTGAAACCTAAAAATTCAAACTGTTCCTGCAAACGAATGCTTCAACCTAGGAGAATGAAACTTGGGCATCCAAGTTTGATTGGTGCACTGCTCATTACTTGAAAGTATCATGAAGGTCGGAAGAAAAAATATATGATGAGATTTCAGGAGACTGTAGTTTTTTGGCAGCCTAACAACGCCTTTCATTGAATGTGTTATTCGCCAGTCTCTGCTTAAGGCTACATCAAGAGGAAACAAACCTTAGGGATAGAACGTAGAACTACTTTATTGTGTCATGTTTCAAGTAGCTAGCACAAACCGTGTTTGATTTAAAGTTCTAACTGCATCTGGCTATATAGGAGAAAACAGAGTGAAACCTAAAAATTCAAACTGTTCCTGCAAACGAATGCTTCAACCTAGAAGAACAAAACTTGGGCATCCAAGTGGAAATGGTGTACTGATCATTACTTGAATGTATTATGAAGATTGGATGAAAAAATATATGTTGAGATTTCAGGAGACTCTAGTTTTTTGAAAGTTTGGCAACCCCTTTCAATATAAGTGTTATTCGCCAGTCCCTGCATTAGGCTACATCAAGAGGAAACAAACCTTAGAGATAGAACGTAGAACTACTTTATTGTGTCAAGTTTCAAGAAGCTAGCACAAACCGTGTTTGATTTAGAGTTCTAGCTGCATCTGTCAATATAGGAGAAAACAGATGAAACCTAGAAATTCAAACTGTAACTGCAAAAGAATGCATCAACCTAGGAGAATGAAACTTGGGCATCCAAGTTTGATTGGTGTACTGCTCATTACTTGAAAGTATCATTAAGTTCGGAAAAAAATATGTGTTGAGATTTCAGGAGACTCTAGTTTTTTGGCAGCCTAACAACGCCTTTCATTGAAAGTGTTATTCGCCAGTCTGTGCTGAAGGCTACATCAAGAGGAAACAAACCTTAGGGATAGAATGTAGAACTACTTTATTGTGTCAAGTTTCAAGAAGCTAGCAAAAACCGTGTATGATTTAGAGTTTGAACTACATTTGTCAATATAGAAGAAAACAGTGAAACCTAAAAATTCAAACTGTTACTACAAACGAATGCTTCAACGTAGGAGAATGAAACTTGAGCATCCAAGTGGGATTGGTGTACTGATCATTACTTGAAAGTATCATGAAGATTGGATGCAAAAATATATGTTGAGATTTCAGAAGACTCTAGTTTTTGGAAGTTTGGCAACCCCTTTCAATAAAAGTGTTATTCGCCAGTAACTGCATTAGGCTACATCAAGAGGAAACAAACCTTTGGGATAGAACGTAGAACTACAGTATTTTGTCAAGTTTCAAGAAGCTAGCACAAACCGTGTTTGATTTAGAGTTCGAACTGCATCTGTCAATATAGGACAAAACAGAGTGAAACCTAAAAATTCAAACTGTTCCTGCAAACGAATGCTTCAACCTAGGAGAACGAAACTTGGGCATCCAAGTTTGATTGGTGCACTGCTCATTACTTGAAAGTATCATGAAGGTCGGAAGAAAAAATATATGATGAGATTTCAGGAGACTGTAGTTTTTTGGCAGCCTAACAACGCCTTTCATTGAATGTGTTATTCGCCAGTCTCTGCTTAAGGCTACATCAAGAGGAAACAAACCTTAGGGATAGAACGTAGAACTACTTTATTGTGTCATGTTTCAAGTAGCTAGCACAAACCGTGTTTGATTTAAAGTTCTAACTGCATCTGTCAATATAGGAGAAAACAGAGTGAAACCTAAAACTTCAAACTGTTCCTGCAAACGAATGCTTCAACCTAGAAGAACAAAACTTGGGCATCCAAGTGGGAATGGTGTACTGATCATTACTTGAATGTATCATGAAGATTGGATGAAAAAATATATGTTGAGATTTCAGGAGACTCTAGTTTTTTGAAAGTTTGGCAACCCCTTTCAATATGAGTGTTATTCGCCAGTCCCTGCATTAGGCTACATCAAGAGGAAACAAACCTTAGAGATAGAACGTAGAACTACTTTATTGTGTCAAGTTTCAAGAAGCTAGCACAAACCGTGTTTGATTTAGAGTTCTAGCTGCATCTGTCAATATAGGAGAAAACAGAGTGAAACCTAGAAATTCAAACTGTTACTGCAAACGAATGCATCAACCTAGGAGAACGAAACTTGGGCAGCCAAGTTTGATTGGTGTACTGCTCATTACTTGAAAGTATCATTAAGGTCAGAAAAAAATATGTGTTGAGATTTCAGGAGACTCTAGTTTTTTGGCAGCCTAACAACGCCTTTCATTGAAAGTGTTATTCGCCAGTCTGTGCTGAAGGCTACATCAAGAGGAAACAAACCTTAGGGATAGAATGTAGAACTACTTTATTGTGTCAAGTTTCAAGAAGCTAGCCCAAACCGTGTATGATTTAGAGTTTGAACTACATTTGTCAATATAGGAGAAAGCAGAATGAAACCTAAAAATTCAAACTGTTACTGCAAACGAATGCTTCAACGTAGGAGAATGAAACTTGAGCATCCAAGTGGGATTGATGTACTGATCATTACTCGAAAGTATCATGAAGATTGGATGCAAAAATATATGTTGAGATTTCAGAAGACTCTAGTTTTTGGAAGTTTGGCAACCCCTTTCAATAAAAGTGTTATTCGCCAGTAACTGCATTAGGCTACATCAAGAGGAAACAAACCTTAGAGATAGAACGTAGAACTACAGTATTTTGTCAAGTTTCAAGAAGCTAGCACAAACCGTGTTTGATTTAGAGTTCGAACTGCATCTGTCAATATAGGACAAAACAGAGTGAAACCTAAAAATTCAAACTGTTCCTGCAAACGAATGCTTCAACCTAGGAGAACGAAACTTGGGCATCCAACTTTGATTGGTGTACTGCTCATTACTTGAAAGTATCATGAAGGTCGGAAGAAAAAATATATGATGAGATTTCAGGAGACTGTAGTTTTTTGGCAGCCTAACAACGCCTTTCATTGAATGTGTTATTCGCCAGTCTCTGCTTAAGGCTACATCAAGAGGAAACAAACCTTAGGGATAGAACGTAGAACTACTTTATTGTGTCATATTTCAAGTAGCTAGCACAAACCGTGTTTGATTTAAAGTTCTAACTGCATCTGTCAATATAGGAGAAAACAGAGTGAAACCTAAAACTTCAAACTGTTCCTGCAAACGAATGCTTCAACCTAGAAGAACAAAACTTGGGCATCCAAGTGGGAATGGTGTACTGATCATTACTTGAATGTATCATGAAGATTGGATGAAAAAATATATGTTGAGATTTCAGGAGACTCTAGTTTTTTGAAAGTTTGGCAACCCCTTTCAATATAAGTGTTATTCGCCAGTCCCTGCATTAGGCTACATCAAGAGGAAACAAACCTTAGAGATAGAACGTAGAACTACTTTATTGTGTCAAGTTTCAAGAAGCTAGCACAAACCGTGTTTGATTTAGAGTTCTAGCTGCATCTGTCAATATAGGAGAAAACAGAGTGAAACCTAGAAATTCAAACTGTTACTGCAAACGAATGCATCAACCTAGGAGAACGAAACTTGGGCATCCAAGTTTGATTGGTGTACTGCTCATTACTTGAAAGTATCATTAAGGTCGGAAAAAAATATGTGTTGAGTTTTCAGGAGACTCTAGTTTTTTGGCAGCCTAACAACGCCTTTCATTGAAAGTGTTATTCGCCAGTCTGTGCTGAAGGCTACATCAAGAGGAAACAAACCTTAGGGATAGAATGTAGAACTACTTTATTGTGTCAAGTTTCAAGAAGCTAGCCCAAACCGTGTATGATTTAGAGTTTGAACTACATTTGTCAATATAGAAGAAAACAGTGAAACCTAAAAATTAAAACTGTTACTGCAAACGAATGCTTCAACGTAGGAGAATGAAACTTGAGCATCCAAGTGGGATTGGTGTACTGATCATTACTCGAAAGTATCATGAAGATTGGATAAAAAAATATATGTTGAGATTTCAGAAGACTCTAGTTTTTGGAAGTTTGGCAACCCCTTTCAATAAAAGTGTTATTCGCCAGTCCCTGCATTAGGCTACATCAAGAGGAAACAAACCTTAGAGATAGAACGTAGAACTACAGTATTTTGTCAAGTTTCAAGAAGCTAGCACAAACCGTGTTTGATTTAGAGTTCGAACTGCATCTGTCAATATAGGACAAAACAGAGTGAAACCTAAAAATTCAAACTGTTCCTGCAAACGAATGCTTCAACCTAGGAGAACGAAACTTGGGCATCCAAGTTTGATTGGTGCACTGCTCATTACTTGAAAGTATCATGAAGGTCGGAAGAAAAAATATATGATGAGATTTCAGGAGACTGTAGTTTTTTGGCAGCCTAACAACGCCTTTCATTGAATGTGTTATTCGCCAGTCTCTGCTTAAGGCTACATCAAGAGGAAACAAACCTTAGGGATAGAACGTAGAACTACTTTATTGTGTCATGTTTCAAGTAGCTAGCACAAACCGTGTTTGATTTAAAGTTCTAACTGCATCTGTCAATATAGGAGAAAACAGAGTGAAACCTAAAACTTCAAACTGTTCCTGCAAACGAATGCTTCAACCTAGAAGAACAAAACTTGGGCATCCAAGTGGGAATGGTGTACTGATCATTACTTGAATGTATCATGAAGATTGGATGAAAAAATATATGTTGAGATTTCAGGAGACTCTAGTTTTTTGAAAGTTTGGCAACCCCTTTCAATATAAGTGTTATTCGCCAGTCCCTGCATTAGGCTACATCAAGAGGAAACAAACCTTAGAGATAGAACGTAGAACTACTTTATTGTGTCAAGTTTCCTGAAGCTAGCACAAACCGTGTTTGATTTAGAGTTCTAGCTGCATCAGTCAATATAGGAGAAAACAGATGAAACCTAGAAATTCAAACTGTAACTGCAAAAGAATGCATCAACCTAGGAGAATGAAACTTGGGCATCCAAGTTTGATTGGTGTACTGCTCATTACTTGAAAGTATCATTAAGGTCGGAAAAAAATATGTGTTGAGATTTCAGGAGACTCTAGTTTTTTGGCAGCCTAACAACGCCTTTCATTGAAAGTGTTATTCGCCAGTCTGTGCTGAAGGCTACATCAAGAGGAAACAAACCTTAGGGATAGAATGTAGAACTACTTTATTGTGTCAAGTTTCAAGAAGCTAGCCCAAACCGTGTATGATTTAGAGTTTGAACTACATTTGTCAATATAGAAGAAAACAGTGAAACCTAAAAATTCAAACTGTTACTGCAAACGAATGCTTCAACGTAGGAGAATGAAACTTGAGCATCCAAGTGGGATTGGTGTACTGATCATTACTTGAAAGTATCATGAAGATTGGATGCAAAAATATATGTTGAGATTTCAGAAGACTCTAGTTTTTGGAAGTTTGGCAACCCCTTTCAATAAAAGTGTTATTCGCCAGTAACTGCATTAGGCTACATCAAGAGGAAACAAACCTTTGGGATAGAACGTAGAACTACAGTATTTTGTCAAGTTTCAAGAAGCTAGCACAAACCGTGTTTGATTTAGAGTTCGAACTGCATCTGTCAATATAGGACAAAACAGAGTGAAACCTAAAAATTCAAACTGTTCCTGCAAACGAATGCTTCAACCTAGGAGAACGAAACTTGGGCATCCAAGTTTGATTGGTGCACTGCTCATTACTTGAAAGTATCATGAAGGTCGGAAGAAAAAATATATGATGAGATTTCAGGAGACTGTAGTTTTTTGGCAGCCTAACAACGCCTTTCATTGAATGTGTTATTCGCCAGTCTCTGCTTAAGGCTACATCAAGAGGAAACAAACCTTAGGGATAGAACGTAGAACTACTTTATTGTGTCATGTTTCAAGTAGCTAGCACAAACCGTGTTTGATTTAAAGTTCTAACTGCATCTGTCAATATAGGAGAAAACAGAGTGAAACCTAAAACTTCAAACTGTTCCTGCAAACGAATGCTTCAACCTAGAAGAACAAAACTTGGGCATCCAAGTGGGAATGGTGTACTGATCATTACTTGAATGTATCATGAAGATTGGATGAAAAAATATATGTTGAGATTTCAGGAGACTCTAGTTTTTTGAAAGTTTGGCAACCCCTTTCAATATAAGTGTTATTCGCCAGTCCCTGCATTAGGCTACATCAAGAGGAAACAAACCTTAGAGATAGAACGTAGAACTACTTTATTGTGTCAAGTTTCAAGAAGCTAGCACAAACCGTGTTTGATTTAGAGTTCTAGCTGCATCTGTCAATATAGGAGAAAACAGAGTGAAACCTAGAAATTCAAACTGTTACTGCAAACGAATGCATCAACCTAGGAGAACGAAACTTGGGCATCCAAGTTTGATTGGTGTACTGCTCATTACTTGAAAGTATCATTAAGGTCGGAAAAAAATATGTGTTGAGTTTTCAGGAGACTCTAGTTTTTTGGCAGCCTAACAACGCCTTTCATTGAAAGTGTTATTCGCCAGTCTGTGCTGAAGGCTACATCAAGAGGAAACAAACCTTAGGGATAGAATGTAGAACTACTTTATTGTGTCAAGTTTCAAGAAGCTAGCCCAAACCGTGTATGATTTAGAGTTTGAACTACATTTGTCAATATAGAGAAAACAGTGAAACCTAAAAATTAAAACTGTTACTGCAAACGAATGCTTCAACGTAGGAGAATGAACTTGAGCATCCAAGTGGGATTGGTGTACTGATCATTACTCGAAAGTATCATGAAGATTGGATAAAAAAATATATGTTGAGATTTCAGAAGACTCTAGTTTTGGGAAGTTTGGCAACCCCTTTCAATAAAAGTGTTATTCGCCAGTCCCTGCATTAGGCTACATCAAGAGGAAACAAACCTTAGAGATAGAACGTAGAACTACAGTATTTTGTCAAGTTTCAAGAAGCTAGCACAAACCGTGTTTGATTTAGAGTTCGAACTGCATCTGTCAATATAGGACAAAACAGAGTGAAACCTAAAAATTCAAACTGTTCCTGCAAACGAATGCTTCAACCTAGGAGAACGAAACTTGGGCATCCAAGTTTGATTGGTGCACTGCTCATTACTTGAAAGTATCATGAAGGTCGGAAGAAAAAATATATGATGAGATTTCAGGAGACTGTAGTTTTTTGGCAGCCTAACAACGCCTTTCATTGAATGTGTTATTCACCAGTCTCTGCTTAAGGCTACATCAAGAGGAAACAAACCTTAGGGATAGAACGTAGAACTACTTTATTGTGTCATGTTTCAAGTAGCTAGCACAAACCGTGTTTGATTTAAAGTTCTAACTGCATCTGTCAATATAGGAGAAAACAGAGTGAAACCTAAAACTTCAAAACTGTTCCTGCAAACGAATGCTTCAACCTAGAAGAACAAAACTTGGGCATCCAAGTGGGAATGGTGTACTGATCATTACTTGAATGTATCATGAAGATTGGATGAAAAAATATATGTTGAGATTTCAGGAGACTCTAGTTTTTTGAAAGTTTGGCAACCCCTTTCAATATAAGTGTTATTCGCCAGTCCCTGCATTAGGCTACATCAAGAGGAAACAAACCTTAGAGATAGAACGTAGAACTACTTTATTGTGTCAAGTTTCAAGAAGCTAGCACAAACCGTGTTTGATTTAGAGTTCTAGCTGCATCAGTCAATATAGGAGAAAACAGATGAAACCTAGAAATTCAAACTGTAACTGCAAAAGAATGCATCAACCTAGGAGAATGAAACTTGGGCATCCAAGTTTGATTGGTGTACTGCTCATTACTTGAAAGTATCATTAAGGTCGGAAAAAAATATGTGTTGAGATTTCAGGAGACTCTAGTTTTTTGGCAGCCTAACAACGCCTTTCATTGAAAGTGTTATTCGCCAGTCTGTGCTGAAGGCTACATCAAGAGGAAACAAAACCTTAGGGATAGAATGTAGAACTACTTTATTGTGTCAAGTTTCAAGAAGCTAGCCCAAACCGTGTATGATTTAGAGTTTGAACTACATTTGTCAATATAGAAGAAAACTGTGAAACCTAAAAATTCAAACTGTTACTGCAAACGAATGCTTCAACGTAGGAGAATGAAACTTGAGCATCCAAGTGGGATTGGTGTACTGATCATTACTTGAAAGTATCATGAAGATTGGATGAAAAAATATATGTTGAGATTTCAGAAGACTCTAGTTTTTGGAAGTTTGGCAACCCCTTTCAATAAAAGTGTTATTCGCCAGTAACTGCATTAGGCTACATCAAGAGGAAACAAACCTTTGGGATAGAACGTAGAACTACAGTATTTTGTCAAGTTTCAAGAAGCTAGCACAAACCGTGTTTGATTTAGAGTTCGAACTGCATCTGTCAATATAGGACAAAACAGAGTGAAACCTAAAAATTCAAACTGTTCCTGCAAACGAATGCTTCAACCTAGGAGAACGAAACTTGGGCATCCAAGTTTGATTGGTGCACTGCTCATTACTTGAAAGTATCATGAAGGTCGGAAGAAAAAATATATGATGAGATTTCAGGAGACTGTAGTTTTTTGGCAGCCTAACAACGCCTTTCATTGAATGTGTTATTCGCCAGTCTCTGCTTAAGGCTACATCAAGAGGAAACAAACCTTAGGGATAGAACGTAGAACTACTTTATTGTGTCATGTTTCAAGTAGCTAGCACAAACCGTGTTTGATTTAAAGTTCTAACTGCATCTGTCAATATAGGAGAAAACAGAGTGAAACCTAAAACTTCAAACTGTTCCTGCAAACGAATGCTTCAACCTAGAAGAACAAAACTTGGGCATCCAAGTGGGAATGGTGTACTGATCATTACTTGAATGTATCATGAAGATTGGATGAAAAAATATATGTTGAGATTTCAGGAGACTCTAGTTTTTTGAAAGTTTGGCAACCCCTTTCAATATAAGTGTTATTCGCCAGTCCCTGCATTAGGCTACATCAAGAGGAAACAAACCTTAGAGATAGAACGTAGAACTACTTTATTGTGTCAAGTTTTCAAGAAGCTAGCACAAACCGTGTTTGATTTAGAGTTCTAGCTGCATCTGTCAATATAGGAGAAAACAGATGAAACCTAGAAATTCAAACTGTAACTGCAAAAGAATGCATCAACCTAGGAGAATGAAACTTGGGCATCCAAGTTTGATTGGTGTACTGCTCATTACTTGAAAGTATCATTAAGGTCGGAAAAAATATGTGTTGAGATTTCAGGAGACTCTAGTTTTTTGGCAGCCTAACAACGCCGTTCATTGAAAGTGTTATTCGCCAGTCTGTGCTGAAGGCTACATCAAGAGGAAACAAACCTTAGGGATAGAATGTAGAACTACTTTATTGTGTCAAGTTTCAAGAAGCTAGCCCAAACCGTGTATGATTTAGAGTTTGAACTACATTTGTCAATATAGAAGAAAACAGTGAAACCTAAAAATTCAAACTGTTACTGCAAACGAATGCTTCAACGTAGGAGAATGAAACTTGAGCATCCAAGTGGGATTGGTGTACGGATCATTACTCGAAAGTATCATGAAGATTGGATGCAAAAATATATGTTGAGATTTCAGAAGACTCTAGTTTTGGAAGTTTGGCAACCCCTTTCAATAAAAGTGTTATTCGCCAGTAACTGCATTAGGCTACATCAAGAGGAAACAAACCTTAGAGATAGAACGTAGAACTACAGTATTTTGTCAAGTTTCAAGAAGCTAGCACAAACCGTGTTTGATTTAGAGTTCGAACTGCATCTGTCAATATAGGACAAAACAGAGTGAAACCTAAAAATTCAAACTGTTCCTGCAAACGAATGCTTCAACCTAGGAGAACGAAACTTGGGCATCCAAGTTTGATTGGTGCACTGCTCATTACTTGAAAGTATCATGAAGGTCGGAAGAAAAAATATATGATGAGATTTCAGGAGACTGTAGTTTTTTGGCAGCCTAACAACGCCTTTCATTGAATGTGTTATTCGCCAGTCTCTGCTTAAGGCTACATCAAGAGGAAACAAACCTTAGGGATAGAACGTAGAACTACTTTATTGTGTCATGTTTCAAGTAGCTAGCACAAACCGTGTTTGATTTAAAGTTCTAACTGCATCTGTCAATATAGGAGAAAACAGAGTGAAACCTAAAACTTCAAACTGTTCCTGCAAACGAATGCTTCAACCTAGAAGAACAAAACTTGGGCATCCAAGTGGGAATGGTGTACTGATCATTACTTGAATGTATCATGAAGATTGGATGAAAAAATATATGTTGAGATTTCAGGAGACTCTAGTTTTTTGAAAGTTTGGCAACCCCTTTCAATATAAGTGTTATTCGCCAGTCCCTGCATTAGGCTACATCAAGAGGAAACAAACCTTAGAGATAGAACGTAGAACTACTTTATTGTGTCAAGTTTCAAGAAGCTAGCACAAACCGTGTTTGATTTAGAGTTCTAGCTGCATCTGTCAATATAGGAGAAAACAGATGAAACCTAGAAATTCAAACTGTAACTGCAAAAGAATGCATCACCCTAGGAGAACGAAACTTGGGCATCCAAGTTTGATTGGTGTACTGCTCATTACTTGAAAGTATCATTAAGGTCGGAAAAAAATATGTGTTGAGATTTCAGGAGACTCTAGTTTTTTGGCAGCCTAACAACGCCTTTCATTGAAAGTGTTATTCGCCAGTCTGTGCTGAAGGCTACATCAAGAGGAAACAAACCTTAGGGATAGAATGTAGAACTACTTTATTGTGTCAAGTTTCAAGAAGCTAGCCCAAACCGTGTATGATTTAGAGTTTGAACTACATTTGTCAATATAGGAGAAAGCAGAATGAAACCTAAAAATTCAAACTGTTACTGCAAACGAATGCTTCAACGTAGGAGAATGAAACTTGAGCATCCAAGTGGGATTGATGTACTGATCATTACTCGAAAGTATCATGAAGATTGGATGCAAAAATATATGTTGAGATTTCAGAAGACTCTAGTTTTTTGGAATTTTGGCAACCCCTTTCAATAAAAGTGTTATTCGCCAGTAACTGCATTAGGCTACATCAAGAGGAAACAAACCTTAGAGATAGAACGTAGAACTACAGTATTTTGTCAAGTTTCAAGAAGCTAGCACAAACCGTGTTTGATTTAGAGTTCGAACTGCATCTGTCAATATAGGACAAAACAGAGTGAAACCTAAAAATTCAAACTGTTCCTGCAAACGAATGCTTCAACCTAGGAGAACGAAACTTGGGCATCCAAGTTTGATTGGTGCACTGCTCATTACTTGAAAGTATCATGAAGGTCGGAAGAAAAAATATATGATGAGATTTCAGGAGACTGTAGTTTTTTGGCAGCCTAACAACGCCTTTCATTGAATGTGTTATTCGCCAGTCTCTGCTTAAGGCTACATCAAGAGGAAACAAACCTTAGGGATAGAACGTAGAACTACTTTATTGTGTCATGTTTCAAGTAGCTAGCACAAACCGTGTTTGATTTAAAGTTCTAACTGCATCTGTCAATATAGGAGAAAACAGAGTGAAACCTAAAACTTCAAACTGTTCCTGCAAACGAATGCTTCAACCTAGAAGAACAAAACTTGGGCATCCAAGTGGGAATGGTGTACTGATCATTACTTGAATGTATCATGAAGATTGGATGAAAAAATATATGTTGAGATTTCAGGAGACTCTAGTTTTTTGAAAGTTTGGCAACCCCTTTCAATATAAGTGTTATTCGCCAGTCCCTGCATTAGGCTACATCAAGAGGAAACAAACCTTAGAGATAGAACGTAGAACTACTTTATTGTGTCAAGTTTCAAGAAGCTAGGACAAACCGTGTTTGATTTAGAGTTCTAGCTGAATCTGTCAATATAGGAGAAAACAGATGAAACCTAGAAATTCAAACTGTAACTGCAAAAGAATGCATCAACCTAGGAGAACGAAACTTGGGCATCCAAGTTTGATTGGTGTACTGCTCATTACTTGAAAGTATCATTAAGGTCGGAAAAAAATATGTGTTGAGATTTCAGGAGACTCTAGTTTTTTGGCAGCCTAACAACGCCTTTCATTGAAAGTGTTATTCGCCAGTCTGTGCTGAAGGCTACATCAAGAGGAAACAAACCTTAGGGATAGAATGTAGAACTACTTTATTGTGTCAAGTTTCAAGAAGCTAGCCCAAACCGTGTATGATTTAGAGTTTGAACTACATTTGTCAATATAGAAGAAAACAGTGAAACCTAAAAATTCAAACTGTTACTGCAAACGAATGCTTCAACGTAGGAGAATGAAACTTGAGCATCCAAGTGGGATTGGTGTACTGATCATTACTTGAAAGTATCATGAAGATTGGATGCAAAAATATATGTTGAGATTTCAGAAGACTCTAGTTTTTGGAAGTTTGGCAACCCCTTTCAATAAAAGTGTTATTCGCCAGTAACTGCATTAGGCTACATCAAGAGGAAACAAACCTTTGGGATAGAACGTAGAACTACAGTATTTTGTCAAGTTTCAAGAAGCTAGCACAAACCGTGTTTGATTTAGAGTTCGAACTGCATCTGTCAATATAGGACAAAACAGAGTGAAACCTAAAAATTCAAACTGTTCCTGCAAACGAATGCTTCAACCTAGGAGAACGAAACTTGGGCATCCAAGTTTGATTGGTGCACTGCTCATTACTTGAAAGTATCATGAAGGTCGGAAGAAAAAATATATGATGAGATTTCAGGAGACTGTAGTTTTTTGGCAGCCTAACAACGCCTTTCATTGAATGTGTTATTCGCCAGTCTCTGCTTAAGGCTACATCAAGAGGAAACAAACCTTAGGGATAGAACGTAGAACTACTTTATTGTGTCATGTTTCAAGTAGCTAGCACAAACCGTGTTTGATTTAAAGTTCTAACTGCATCTGTCAATATAGGAGAAAACTGAGTGAAACCTAAAAATTCAAACTGTTCCTGCAAAACGAATGCTTCAACCTAGAAGAACAAAACTTGGGCATCCAAGTGGGAATGGTGTACTGATCATTACTTGAATGTATCATGAAGATTGGATGAAAAAATATATGTTGAGATTTCAGGAGACTCTAGTTTTTTGAAAGTTTGGCAACCCCTTTCAATATAAGTGTTATTCGCCAGTCCCTGCATTAGGCTACATCAAGAGGAAACAAACCTTAGAGATAGAACGTAGAACTACTTTATTGTGTCAAGTTTCAAGAAGCTAGCACAAACCGTGTTTGATTTAGAGTTCTAGCTGCATCTGTCAATATAGGAGAAAACAGATGAAACCTAGAAATTCAAACTGTAACTGCAAAAGAATGCATCAACCTAGGAGAATGAAACTTGGGCATCCAAGTTTGATTGGTGTACTGCTCATTACTTGAAAGTATCATTAAGGTCGGAAAAAAATATGTGTTGAGATTTCAGGAGACTCTAGTTTTTTGGCAGCCTAACAACGCCGTTCATTGAAAGTGTTATTCGCCAGTCTGTGCTGAAGGCTACATCAAGAGGAAACAAACCTTAGGGATAGAATGTAGAACTACTTTATTGTGTCAAGTTTCAAGAAGCTAGCCCAAACCGTGTATGATTTAGAGTTTGAACTACATTTGTCAATATAGAAGAAAACAGTGAAACCTAAAAATTCAAACTGTTACTGCAAACGAATGCTTCAACGTAGGAGAATGAAACTTGAGCATCCAAGTGGGATTGGTGTACTGATCATTACTTGAAAGTATCATGAAGATTGGATGCAAAAATATATGTTGAGATTTCAGAAGACTCTAGTTTTGGAAGTTTGGCAACCCCTTTCAATAAAAGTGTTATTCGCCAGTAACTGCATTAGGCTACATCAAGAGGAAACAAACCTTTGGGATAGAACGTAGAACTACAGTATTTTGTCAAGTTTCAAGAAGCTAGCACAAACCGTGTTTGATTTAGAGTTCGAACTGCATCTGTCAATATAGGACAAAACAGAGTGAAACCTAAAAATTCAAACTGTTCCTGCAAACGAATGCTTCAACCTAGGAGAACGAAACTTGGGCATCCAAGTTTGATTGGTGCACTGCTCATTACTTGAAAGTATCATGAAGGTCGGAAGAAAAAATATATGATGAGATTTCAGGAGACTGTAGTTTTTTGGCAGCCTAACAACGCCTTTCATTGAATGTGTTATTCGCCAGTCTCTGCTTAAGGCTACATCAAGAGGAAACAAACCTTAGGGATAGAACGTAGAACTACTTTATTGTGTCATGTTTCAAGTAGCTAGCACAAACCGTGTTTGATTTAAAGTTCTAACTGCATCTGTCAATATAGGAGAAAACAGAGTGAAACCTAAAACTTCAAACTGTTCCTGCAAACGAATGCTTCAACCTAGAAGAACAAAACTTGGGCATCCAAGTGGGAATGGTGTACTGATCATTACTTGAATGTATCATGAAGATTGGATGAAAAAATATATGTTGAGATTTCAGGAGACTCTAGTTTTTTGAAAGTTTGGCAACCCCTTTCAATATAAGTGTTATTCGCCAGTCCCTGCATTAGGCTACATCAAGAGGAAACAAACCTTAGAGATAGAACGTAGAACTACTTTATTGTGTCAAGTTTCAAGAAGCTAGCACAAACCGTGTTTGATTTAGAGTTCTAGCTGCATCTGTCAATAAAGGAGAAAACAGAGTGAAACCTAGAAATTCAAACTGTTACTGCAAACGAATGCATCAACCTAGGAGAACGAAACTTGGGCATCCAAGTTTGATTGGTGCACTGCTCATTACTTGAAAGTATCATGAAGGTCGGAAGAAAAAATATATGATGAGATTTCAGGAGACTGTAGTTTTTTGGCAGCCTAACAACGCCTTTCATTGAATGTGTTATTCGCCAGTCTCTGCTTAAGGCTACATCAAGAGGAAACAAACCTTAGGGATAGAACGTAGAACTACTTTATTGTGTCATGTTTCAAGTAGCTAGCACAAACCGTGTTTGATTTAAAGTTCTAACTGCATCTGTCAATATAGGAGAAAACAGAGTGAAACCTAAAACTTCAAACTGTTCCTGCAAACGAATGCTTCAACCTAGAAGAACAAAACTTGGGCATCCAAGTGGGAATGGTGTACTGATCATTACTTGAATGTATCATGAAGATTGGATGAAAAAATATATGTTGAGATTTCAGGAGACTCTAGTTTTTTGAAAGTTTGGCAACCCCTTTCAATATAAGTGTTATTCGCCAGTCCCTGCATTAGGCTACATCAAGAGGAAACAAACCTTAGAGATAGAACGTAGAACTACTTTATTGTGTCAAGTTTCAAGAAGCTAGGACAAACCGTGTTTGATTTAGAGTTCTAGCTGAATCTGTCAATATAGGAGAAAACAGATGAAACCTAGAAATTCAAACTGTAACTGCAAAAGAATGCATCAACCTAGGAGAACGAAACTTGGGCATCCAAGTTTGATTGGTGTACTGCTCATTACTTGAAAGTATCATTAAGGTCGGAAAAAAATATGTGTTGAGATTTCAGGAGACTCTAGTTTTTTGGCAGCCTAACAACGCCTTTCATTGAAAGTGTTATTCGCCAGTCTGTGCTGAAGGCTACATCAAGAGGAAACAAACCTTAGGGATAGAATGTAGAACTACTTTATTGTGTCAAGTTTCAAGAAGCTAGCCCAAACCGTGTATGATTTAGAGTTTGAACTACATTTGTCAATATAGAAGAAAACAGTGACCTAAAAATTCAAACTGTTACTGCAAACGAATGCTTCAACGTAGGAGAATGAAACTTGAGCATCCAAGTGGGATTGGTGTACTGATCATTACTTGAAAGTATCATGAAGATTGGATGCAAAAATATATGTTGAGATTTCAGAAGACTCTAGTTTTTGGAAGTTTGGCAACCCCTTTCAATAAAAGTGTTATTCGCCAGTAACTGCATTAGGCTACATCAAGAGGAAACAAACCTTTGGGATAGAACGTAGAACTACAGTATTTTGTCAAGTTTCAAGAAGCTAGCACAAACCGTGTTTGATTTAGAGTTCGAACTGCATCTGTCAATATAGGACAAAACAGAGTGAAACCTAAAAATTCAAACTGTTCCTGCAAACGAATGCTTCAACCTAGGAGAACGAAACTTGGGCATCCAAGTTTGATTGGTGCACTGCTCATTACTTGAAAGTATCATGAAGGTCGGAAGAAAAAATATATGATGAGATTTCAGGAGACTGTAGTTTTTTGGCAGCCTAACAACGCCTTTCATTGAATGTGTTATTCGCCAGTCTCTGCTTAAGGCTACATCAAGAGGAAACAAACCTTAGGGATAGAACGTAGAACTACTTTATTGTGTCATGTTTCAAGTAGCTAGCACAAACCGTGTTTGATTTAAAGTTCTAACTGCATCTGTCAATATAGGAGAAAACAGAGTGAAACCTAAAACTTCAAACTGTTCCTGCAAACGAATGCTTCAACCTAGAAGAACAAAACTTGGGCATCCAAGTGGGAATGGTGTACTGATCATTACTTGAATGTATCATGAAGATTGGATGAAAAAATATATGTTGAGATTTCAGGAGACTCTAGTTTTTTGAAAGTTTGGCAACCCCTTTCAATATAAGTGTTATTCGCCAGTCCCTGCATTAGGCTACATCAAGAGGAAACAAACCTTAGAGATAGAACGTAGAACTACTTTATTGTGTCAAGTTTCAAGAAGCTAGCACAAACCGTGTTTGATTTAGAGTTCTAGCTGCATCTGTCAATATAGGAGAAAACAGATGAAACCTAGAAATTCAAACTGTAACTGCAAAAGAATGCATCAACCTAGGAGAATGAAACTTGGGCATCCAAGTTTGATTGGTGTACTGCTCATTACTTGAAAGTATCATTAAGGTCGGAAAAAAATATGTGTTGAGATTTCAGGAGACTCTAGTTTTTTGGCAGCCTAACAACGCCGTTCATTGAAAGTGTTATTCGCCAGTCTGTGCTGAAGGCTACATCAAGAGGAAACAAACCTTAGGGATAGAATGTAGAACTACTTTATTGTGTCAAGTTTCAAGAAGCTAGCCCAAACCGTGTATGATTTAGAGTTTGGAACTACATTTGTCAATATAGAAGAAAACAGTGAAACCTAAAAATTCAAACTGTTACTGCAAACGAATGCTTCAACGTAGGAGAATGAAACTTGAGCATCCAAGTGGGATTGGTGTACTGATCATTACTTGAAAGTATCATGAAGATTGGATGCAAAAATATATGTTGAGATTTCAGAAGACTCTAGTTTTGGAAGTTTGGCAACCCCTTTCAATAAAAGTGTTATTCGCCAGTAACTGCATTAGGCTACATCAAGAGGAAACAAACCTTTGGGATAGAACGTAGAACTACAGTATTTTGTCAAGTTTCAAGAAGCTAGCACAAACCGTGTTTGATTTAGAGTTCGAACTGCATCTGTCAATATAGGACAAAACAGAGTGAAACCTAAAAATTCAAACTGTTCCTGCAAACGAATGCTTCAACCTAGGAGAACGAAACTTGGGCATCCAAGTTTGATTGGTGCACTGCTCATTACTTGAAAGTATCATGAAGGTCGGAAGAAAAAATATATGATGAGATTTCAGGAGACTGTAGTTTTTTGGCAGCCTAACAACGCCTTTCATTGAATGTGTTATTCGCCAGTCTCTGCTTAAGGCTACATCAAGAGGAAACAAACCTTAGGGATAGAACGTAGAACTACTTTATTGTGTCATGTTTCAAGTAGCTAGCACAAACCGTGTTTGATTTAAAGTTCTAACTGCATCTGTCAATATAGGAGAAAACAGAGTGAAACCTAAAACTTCAAACTGTTCCTGCAAACGAATGCTTCAACCTAGAAGAACAAAACTTGGGCATCCAAGTGGGAATGGTGTACTGATCATTACTTGAATGTATCATGAAGATTGGATGAAAAAATATATGTTGAGATTTCAGGAGACTCTAGTTTTTTGAAAGTTTGGCAACCCCTTTCAATATAAGTGTTATTCGCCAGTCCCTGCATTAGGCTACATCAAGAGGAAACAAACCTTAGAGATAGAACGTAGAACTACTTTATTGTGTCAAGTTTCAAGAAGCTAGCACAAACCGTGTTTGATTTAGAGTTCTAGCTGCATCTGTCAATATAGGAGAAAACAGATGAAACCTAGAAATTCAAACTGTAACTGCAAAAGAATGCATCAACCTAGGAGAATGAAACTTGGGCATCCAAGTTTGATTGGTGTACTGCTCATTACTTGAAAGTATCATTAAGGTCGGAAAAAAATATGTGTTGAGATTTCAGGAGACTCTAGTTTTTTGGCAGCCTAACAACGCCGTTCATTGAAAGTGTTATTCGCCAGTCTGTGCTGAAGGCTACATCAAGAGGAAACAAACCTTAGGGATAGAATGTAGAACTACTTTATTGTGTCAAGTTTCAAGAAGCTAGCCCAAACCGTGTATGATTTAGAGTTTGAACTACATTTGTCAATATAGAAGAAAACAGTGAAACCTAAAAATTCAAACTGTTACTGCAAACGAATGCTTCAACGTAGGAGAATGAAACTTGAGCATCCAAGTGGGATTGGTGTACTGATCATTACTTGAAAGTATCATGAAGATTGGATGCAAAAATATATGTTGAGATTTCAGAAGACTCTAGTTTTGGGAAGTTTGGCAACCCCTTTCAATAAAAGTGTTATTCGCCAGTAACTGCATTAGGCTACATCAAGAGGAAACAAACCTTTGGGATAGAACGTAGAACTACAGTATTTTGTCAAGTTTCAAGAAGCTAGCACAAACCGTGTTTGATTTAGAGTTCGAACTGCATCTGTCAATATAGGACAAAACAGAGTGAAACCTAAAAATTCAAACTGTTCCTGCAAACGAATGCTTCAACCTAGGAGAACGAAACTTGGGCATCCAAGTTTGATTGGTGCACTGCTCATTACTTGAAAGTATCATGAAGGTCGGAAGAAAAAATATATGATGAGATTTCAGGAGACTCTAGTTTTTTGGCAGCCTAACAACGCCTTTCATTGAATGTGTTAACGCCAGTCTCTGCTTAAGGGTACATCAAGAGGAAACAAACCTTAGGGATAGAACGTAGAACTACTTTATTGTGTCATGTTTCAAGTAGCTAGCACAAACCGTGTTTGATTTAAAGTTCTAACTGCATCTGTCAATATAGGAGAAAACAGAGTGAAACCTAAAACTTCAAACTGTTCCTGCAAACGAATGCTTCAACCTAGAAGAACAAAACTTGGGCATCCAAGTGGGAATGGTGTACTGATCATTACTTGAATGTATCATGAAGATTGGATGAAAAAATATATGTTGAGATTTCAGGAGACTCTAGTTTTTTGAAAGTTTGGCAACCCCTTTCAATATAAGTGTTATTCGCCAGTCCCTGCATTAGGCTACATCAAGAGGAAACAAACCTTAGAGATAGAACGTAGAACTACTTTATTGTGTCAAGTTTCAAGAAGCTAGCACAAACCGTGTTTGATTTAGAGTTCTAGCTGCATCTGTCAATAAAGGAGAAAACAGAGTGAAACCTAGAAATTCAAACTGTTACTGCAAACGAATGCATCAACCTAGGAGAACGAAACTTGGGCAGCCAAGTTTGATTGGTGTACTGCTCATTACTTGAAAGTATCATTAAGGTCAGAAAAAAATATGTGTTGAGATTTCAGGAGACTCTAGTTTTTTGGCAGCCTAACAACGCCTTTCATTGAAAGTGTTATTCGCCAGTCTGTGCTGAAGGCTACATCAAGAGGAAACAAACCTTAGGGATAGAATGTAGAACTACTTTATTGTGTCAAGTTTCAAGAAGCTAGCCCAAACCGTGTATGATTTAGAGTTTGAACTACATTTGTCAATATAGGAGAAAGCAGAATGAAACCTAAAAATTCAAACTGTTACTGCAAACGAATGCTTCAACGTAGGAGAATGAAACTTGAGCATCCAAGTGGGATTGATGTACTGATCATTACTCGAAAGTATCATGAAGATTGGATGCAAAAATATATGTTGAGATTTCAGAAGACTCTAGTTTTTGGAATTTTGGCAACCCCTTTCAATAAAAGTGTTATTCGCCAGTAACTGCATTAGGCTACATCAAGAGGAAACAAACCTTAGAGATAGAACGTAGAACTACAGTATTTTGTCAAGTTTCAAGAAGCTAGCACAAACCGTGTTTGATTTAGAGTTCGAACTGCATCTGTCAATATAGGACAAAACAGAGTGAAACCTAAAAATTCAAACTGTTCCTGCAAACGAATGCTTCAACCTAGGAGAACGAAACTTGGGCATCCAAGTTTGATTGGTGCACTGCTCATTACTTGAAAGTATCATGAAGGTCGGAAGAAAAAATATATGATGAGATTTCAGGAGACTGTAGTTTTTTGGCAGCCTAACAACGCCTTTCATTGAATGTGTTATTCGCCAGTCTCTGCTTAAGGCTACATCAAGAGGAAACAAACCTTAGGGATAGAACGTAGAACTACTTTATTGTGTCATGTTTCAAGTAGCTAGCACAAACCGTGTTTGATTTAAAGTTCTAACTGCATCTGTCAATATAGGAGAAAACAGAGTGAAACCTAAAAATTCAAACTGTTCCTGCAAACGAATGCTTCAACCTAGAAGAACAAAACTTGGGCATCCAAGTGGGAATGGTGTACTGATTATTACTTGAATGTATCATGAAGATTGGATGAAAAAATATATGTTGAGATTTCAGGAGACTCTAGTTTTTTGAAAGTTTGGCAACCCCTTTCAATATAAGTGTTATTCGCCAGTCCCTGCATTAGGCTACATCAAGAGGAAACAAACCTTAGAGATAGAACGTAGAACTACTTTATTGTGTCAAGTTTCAAGAAGCTAGCACAAACCGTGTTTGATTTAGAGTTCTAGCTGCATCTGTCAATATAGGAGAAAACAGAGTGAAACCTAGAAATTCAAACTGTTACTGCAAACGAATGCATCAACCTAGGAGAACGAAACTTGGGCATCCAAGTTTGATTGGTGTACTGCTCATTACTTGAAAGTATCATTAAGTCAGAAAAAAATATGTGTTGAGATTTCAGGAGACTCTAGTTTTTTGGCAGCCTAACAACGCCTTTCATTGAAAGTGTTATTCGCCAGTCTGTGCTGAAGGCTACATCAAGAAGGAAACAAACCTTAGGCATAGAATGTAGAACTACTTTATTGTGTCAAGTTTCAAGAAGCTAGCCCAAACCGTGTATGATTTAGAGTTTGAACTACATTTGTCAATATAGGAGAAAGCAGAATGAAACCTAAAAATTCAAACTGTTACTGCAAACGAATGCTTCAACGTAGGAGAATGAAACTTGAGCATCCAAGTGGGATTGATGTACTGATCATTACTCGAAAGTATCATGAAGATTGGATGCAAAAATATATGTTGAGATTTCAGAAGACTCTAGTTTTTGGAAGTTTGGCAACCCCTTTCAATAAAAGTGTTATTCGCCAGTAACTGCATTAGTCTACATCAAGAGGAAACAAACCTTAGAGATAGAACGTAGAACTACAGTATTTTGTCAAGTTTCAAGAAGCTAGCAAAAACCGTGTTTGATTTAGAGTTCGAACTGCATCTGTCAATATAGGACAAAACAGAGTGAAACCTAAAAATTCAAACTCTTCCTGCAAACGAATGCTTCAACCTAGGAGAACGAAACTTGGGCATCCAAGTTTGATTGGTGCACTGCTCATTACTTGAAAGTATCATGAAGGTCGGAAGAAAAAATATATGATGAGATTTCAGGAGACTGTAGTTTTTTGGCAGCCAAACAACGCCTTTCATTGAATGTGTTATTCGCCAGTCTCTGCTTAAGGCTACATCAAGAGGAAACAAACCTTAGGGATAGAACGTAGAACTACTTTATTGTGTCATGTTTCAAGTAGCTAGCACAAACCGTGTTTGATTTAAAGTTCTAACTGCATCTGTCAATATAGGAGAAAACAGAGTGAAACCTAAAAAATTCAAACTGTTCCTGCAAACGAATGCTTCAACCTAGAAGAACAAAACTTGGGCATCCAAGTGGGAATGGTGTACTGATCATTACTTCAATGTATCATGAAGATTGGATGAAAAAATATATGTTGAGATTTCAGGAGACTCTAGTTTTTTGAAAGTTTGGCAACCCCTTTCAATATAAGTGTTATTCGCCAGTCCCTGCATTAGGCTACATCAAGAGGAAACAAACCTTAGAGATAGAACGGAGAACTACTTTATTGTGTCAAGTTTCAAGAAGCTAGCACAAACCGTGTTTGATTTAGAGTTCTAGCTGCATCTGTCAATATAGGAGAAAACAGAGTGAAACCTAGAAATTCAAACTGTTACTGCAAACGAATGCATCAACCTAGGAGAACGAAACTTGGGCATCCAAGTTTGATTGGTGTACTGCTCATTACTTGAAAGTATCATTAAGGACGGAAAAAAATATGTGTTGAGATTTCAGGAGACTCTAGTTTTTTGGCAGCCTAACAACGCCTTTCATTGAAAGTGTTATTCGCCAGTCTGTGCTGAAGGCTACATCAAGAGGAAACAAACCTTAGGGATAGAATGTAGAACTACTTTATTGTGTCAAGTTTCAAGAAGCTAGCCCAAACCGTGTATGATTTAGAGTTTGAACTACATTTGTCAATATAGGAGAAAGCAGAATGAAACCTAAAAATTCAAACAGTTACTGCAAACGAATGCTTCAACGTAGGAGAATGAAACTTGAGCATCCAAGTGGGATTGGTGTACTGATCATTACTCGAAAGTATCATGAAGATTGGATAAAAAAATATATGTTGAGATTTCAGAAGACTCTAGTTTTGGAAGTTTGGCAACCCCTTTCAATAAAAGTGTTATTCGCCAGTCCCTGCATTAGGCTACATCAAGAGGAAACAAACCTTAGAGATAGAACGTAGAACTACAGTATTTTGTCAAGTTTCAAGAAGCTAGCACAAACCGTGTTTGATTTAGAGTTCGAACTGCATCTCTCAATATAGGACAAAACAGAGTGAAACCTAAAAATTCAAACTGTTCCTGCAAACGAATGCTTCAACCTAGGAGAACGAAACTTGGGCATCCAAGTTTGATTGGTGCACTGCTCATTACTTGAAAGTATCATGAAGGTCGGAAGAAAAAATATATGATGAGATTTCAGGAGACTGTAGTTTTTTGGCAGCCTAACAACGCCTTTCATTGAATGTGTTATTCGCCAGTCTCTGCTTAAGGCTACATCAAGAGGAAACAAACCTTAGGGATAGAATGTAGAACTACTTTATTGTGTCATGTTTTCAAGTAGCTAGCACAAACCGTGTTTGATTTAAAGTTCTAACTGCATCTGTCAATATAGGAGAAAACAGAGTGAAACCTAAAAATTCAAACTGTTCCTGCAAACGAATGCTTCAACCTAGAAGAACAAAACTTGGGCATCCAAGTGGGAATGGTGTACTGATCATTACTTGAATGTATCATGAAGATTGGATGAAAAAATATATGTTGAGATTTCAGGAGACTCTAGTTTTTTGAAAGTTTGGCAACCCCTTTCAATATAAGTGTTATTCGCCAGTCCCTGCATTAGGCTACATCAAGAGGAAACAAACTTTAGAGATAGAACGTAGAACTACTTTATTGTGTCAAGTTTCAAGAAGCTAGCACAAACCGTGTTTGATTTAGAGTTCTAGCTGCATCTGTCAATATAGGAGAAAACAGAGTGAAACCTAGAAATTCAAACTGTTTCTGCAAACGAATGCATCAACCTAGGAGAACGAAACTTGGGCATCCAAGTTTGATTGGTGTACTGCTCATTATTTGAAAGTATCATTAAGGTCGGAAAAAAATATGTGTTGAGATTTCAGGAGACTCTAGTTTTTTGGCAGCCTAACAACGCCTTTCATTGAAAGTGTTATTCGCCAGTCTGTGCTGAAGGCTACATCAAGAGGAAACAAACCTTAGGGATAGAATGTAGAACTACTTTATTGTGTCAAGTTTCAAGAAGCTAGCCCAAACCGTGTATGATTTAGAGTTTGAACTACATTTGTCAATATAGAAGAAAACAGTGAAACCTAAAGATTAAAACTGTTACTGCAAACGAATGTTTCAACGTAGGAGAATGAAACTTGAGCATCCAAGTGGGATTGGTGTACTGATCATTACTTGAAAGTATCATGAAGATTGGATGCAAAAATATATGTTGAGATTTCAGAAGACTCTAGTTTTTGGAAGATTGGCAACCCCTTTCAATAAAAGTGTTATTCGCCAGTAACTGCATTATGCTACATCAAGAGGAAACAAACCTTAGAGATAAAACGTAGAACTACAGTATTTTGTCAAGTTTCAAGAAGCTAGCACAAACCGTGTTTGATTTAGAGTTCGAACTGCATCTGTCAATATAGGACAAAACAGAGTGAAACCTAAAAATTCAAACTGTTCCTGCAAACGAATGCTTCAACCTAGGAGAACGAAACTTGGGCATCCAAGTTTGATTGGTGCACTGCTCATTACTTGAAAGTATCATGAAGGTCGGAAGAAAAAATATATGATGAGATTTCAGGAGACTGTAGTTTTTTGGCAGCCAAACAACGCCTTTCATTGAATGTGTTATTCGCCAGTCTCTGCTTAAGGCTACATCAAGAGGAAACAAACCTTAGGGATAGAACGTAGAACTACTTTATTGTGTCACGTTTCAAGTAGCTAGCACAAACCGTGTTTGATTTAAAGTTCTAACTGCATCTGTCAATATAGGAGAAAACAGAGTGAAACCTAAAAAATACAAACTGTTCCTGCAAACGAATGCTTCAACCTAGAAGAACAAAACTTGGGCATCCAAGTGGGAATGGTGTACTGATCATTACTTCAATGTATCATGAAGATTGGATGAAAAAATATATGTTGAGATTTCAGGAGACTCTAGTTTTTTGAAAGTTTGGCAACCCCTTTCAATATAAGTGTTATTCGCCAGTCCCTGCATTAGGCTACATCAAGAGGAAACAAACCTTAGAGATAGAACGTAGAACTACTTTATTGTGTCAAGTTTCAAGAAGCTAGCACAAACCGTGTTTGATTTAGAGTTCTAGCTGCATCTGTCAATATAGGAGAAAACAGAGTGAAACCTAGAAATTCAAACTGTTACTGCAAACGAATGCATCAACCTAGGAGAACGAAACTTGGGCATCCAAGTTTGATTGGTGTACTGCTCATTGCTTGAAAGTATCATTAAGGTCGGAAAAAAATATGTGTTGAGATTTCAGGAGACTCTAGTTTTTTGGCAGCCTAACAACGCCTTTCATTGAAAGTGCTATTCGCCAGTCTGTGCTGAAGGCTACATCAAGAGGAAACAAACCTTAGGGATAGAATGTAGAACTACTTTATTGTGTCAAGTTTCAAGGAGCTAGCCCAAACCGTGTATGATTTAGAGTTTGAACTACATTTGTCAATATAGGAGAAAGCAGAATGAAACCTAAAAATTCAAACAGTTACTGCAAACGAATGCTTCAACGTAGGAGAATGAAACTTGAGCATCCAAGTGGGATTGGTGTACTGATCATTACTCGAAAGTATCATGAAGATTGGATAAAAAAATATACGTTGAGATTTCAGAAGACTCTAGTTTTGGGAAGTTTGGCAACCCCTTTCAATAAAAGTGTTATTCGCCAGTCCCTGCATTAGGCTACATCAAGAGGAAACAAACCTTAGAGATAGAACGTAGAACTACAGTATTTTGTCAAGTTTCAAGAAGCTAGCACAAACCGTGTTTGATTTAGAGTTCGAACTGCATCTGTCAATATAGGACAAAACAGAGTGAAACCTAAAAATTCAAACTGTTCCTGCAAACGAATGCTTCAACCTAGGAGAACGAAACTTGGGCATCCAAGTTTGATTGGTGCACTGCTCATTACTTGAAAGTATCATGAAGGTCGGAAGAAAAAATATATGATGAGATTTCAGGAGACTGTAGTTTTTTGGCAGCCTAACAACGCCTTTCATTGAATGTGTTATTCGCCAGTCTCTGCTTAAGGCTACATCAAGAGGAAACAAACCTTATGGATAGAACGTAGAACTACTTTATTGTGTCATGTTTCAAGTAGCTAGCACAAACCGTGTTTGATTTAATGTTCTAAATGCATCTGTCAATATAGGAGAAAACAGAGTGAAACCTAAAAATTCAAACTGTTCCTGCAAACGAATGCTTCAACCTAGAAGAACAAAACTTGGGCATCGAAGTGGGAATGGTGTACTGATCATTACTTGAATGTATCATGAAGATTGGATGAAAAAATATATGTTGAGATTTCAGGAGACTCTAGTTTTTTGAAAGTTTGGCCACCCCTTTTAATATAAGTGTTATTCGCCAGTCCCTGCATTAGGCTACATCAAGAGGAAACAAACCTTAGAGATAGAATGTAGAACTACTTTATTGTGTCAAGTTTCAAGAAGCTAGCACAAACCGTGTTTGATTCAGAGTTCTAGCTGCATCTGTCAATATAGGAGAAAGCAGAGTGAAACCTAGAAATTCAAACTGTTACTGCAAACGAATGCATCAACCTAGGAGAACGAAACGTGGGCATCCAAGTTTGATTGGTGTACTGCTCATTACTTGAAAGTATCATTAAGGTCGGAAAAAAATATGTGTTGAGATTTCAGGAGACTCTAGTTTTTTGGCAGCCTAACAACGCCTTTCATTGAAAGTGTTATTCGCCAGTCTGTGCTGAAGGCTACATCAAGAGGAAACAAACCTTAGGGATAGAATGTAGAACTACTTTATTGTGTCAAGTTTCAAGAAGCTAGCCCAAACCGTGTATGATTTAGAGTTTGAACTACATTTGTCAATATAGAAGAAAACAGTGAAACCTAAAATTTAAAACTGTTACTGCAAACGAATGCTTCAACGTAGGAGAATGAAACTTGAGCATCCAAGTGGGATTGGTGTACTGATCATTACTTGAAAGTATCATGAAGATTGGATGCAAAAATATATGTTGAGATTTCAGAAGACTCTAGTTTTTGGAAGTTTGGCAACCCCTTTCATTAAAAGTGTTATTCGCCAGTAACTGCATTAGGCTACATCAAGAGGAAACAAACCTTAGAGATAGATCGTAGAACTACAGTATTTTGTCAAGTTTCAAGAAGCTAGCACAAACCGTGTTTGATTTAGAGTTCGAACTGCATCTGTCAATATAGGACAAAACAGAGTGAAACCTAAAAATTCAAACTGTTCCTGCAAACGAATGCTTCAACCTAGGAGAACGAAACTTGGGCATCCAAGTTTGACTGGTGCACTGCTCATTACTTGAAAGTATCATGAAGGTCGGAAGAAAAAATATATGATGAGATTTCAGGAGACTGTAGTTTTTTGGCAGCCTAACAACGCCTTTCATTGAATGTGTTATTCGCCAGTCTCTGCTTAAGGCTACATCAAGAGGAAACAAACCTTAGGGATAGAACGTAGAACTACTTTATTGTGTCATGTTTCAAGTAGCTAGCACAAACCGTGTTTGATTTAATGTTCTAAATGCATCTGTCAATATAGGAGAAAACAGAGTGAAACCTAAAAATTCAAACTGTTCCTGCAAACGAATGCTTCAACCTAGAAGAACAAAACTTGGGCATCGAAGTGGGAATGGTGTACTGATCATTACTTGAATGTATCATGAAGATTGGATGAAAAAATATATGTTGAGATTTCAGGAGACTCTAGTTTTTTGAAAGTTCGGCCACCCCTTTCAATATAAGTGTTATTCGCCAGTCCCTGGATTAGGCTACATCAAGAGGAAACAAACCTTAGAGATAGAACGTAGAACTACTTTATTGTGTCAAGTTTCAAGAAGCTAGCACAAACCGTGTTTGATTCAGAGTTCTAGCTGCATCTGTCAATATAGGAGAAAACAGAGTGAAACCTAGAAATTCAAACTGTTACTGCAAACGAATGCATCAACCTAGGAGAACGAAACTTGGGCATCCAAGTTTGATTGGTGTACTGCTCATTACTTGAAAGTATCATTAAGGTCGGAAAAAAATATGTGTTGAGATTTCAGGAGACTCTAGTTTTTTGGCAGCCTAACAACGCCTTTCATTGAAAGTGTTATTCGCCAGTCTGTGCTGAAGGCTACATCAAGAGGAAACAAACCTTAGGGATAGAATGTAGAACTACTTTATTGTGTCAAGTTTCAAGAAGCTAGCCCAAACCGTGTATGATTTAGAGTTTGAACTACATTTGTCAATATAGGAGAAAGCAGAATGAAACCTAAAAATTCAAACTGTTACTGCAAATGAATGCTTCAACGTAGGAGAAGGAAACTTGAGCATCGAAGTGGGATTGGTGTACTGATCATTACTCGATAGTATCATGAAGATTGGATAAAAAAAATGTGTTGAGATTTCAGAAGACTCTAGTTTTGGGAAGTTTGGCAACCCCTTTCAATAAAAGTGTTATTCGCCAGTCCCTGCATTAGGCTACATCAAGAGGAAACAAACCTTAGAGATAGAACGTAGAACTACAGTATTTTGTCAAGTTTCAAGAAGCTAGCACAAACCGTGTTTGATTTAGAGTTCGAACTGCATCTGTCAATATAGGACAAAACAGAGTGAAACCTAAAAATTCAAACTGTTCCTGCAAACGAATGCTTCAACCTAGGAGAACGAAACTTGGGCATCCAAGTTTGATTGGTGCACTGCTCATTACTTGAAAGTATCATGAAGGTCGGAAGAAAAAATATATGATGAGATTTCAGGAGACTGTAGTTTTTTGGCAGCCTAACAACGCCTTTCATTGAATGTGTTATTGGCCAGTCTCTGCTTAAGGCTACATCAAGAGGAAACAAACCTTCGGGATAGAACGTAGAACTACTTTATTGTGTCATGTTTCAAGTAGCTAGCACAAACCGTGTTTGATTTAAAGTTCTAACTGCATCTGTCAATATAGGAGAAAACAGAGTGAAACCTAAAAATTCAAACTGTTCCTGCAAACGAATGCTTCAACCTAGAAGAACAAAACTTGGGCATCCAAGTGGGAATGGTGTACTGATGATTACTTGAATGTATCATGAAGATTGGATCAAAAAATATATGTTGAGATTTCAGGAGACTCTAGTTTTTTGAAAGTTTGGCAACCCCTTTCAATATAAGTGTTATTCGCCAGTCCCTGCATTAGGCTACATCAAGAGGAAACAAACCTTAGAGATAGAACGTAGAACTACTTTATTGTGTCAAGTTTCAAGAAGCTAGCACAAACCGTGTTTGATTTAGAGTTCTAGCTGCATCTGTCAATATAGGAGAAAACAGAGTGAAACCTAGAAATTCAAAGTGTTACTGCAAACGAATGCATCAACCTAGGAGAACGAAACTTGGGCATCCAAGTTTGATTGGTGTACTGCTCATTACTTGAAAGTATCATTAAGGTCGGAAAAAAATATGTGTTGAGATTTCAGGAGACTCTAGTTTTTTGGCAGCCTAACAACGCCTTTCATTGAAAGTGTTATTCGCCAGTCTGTGCTGAAGGCTACATCAAGAGGAAACAAACCTTAGGGATAGAATGTAGAACTACTTTATTGTGTCAAATTTCAAGAAGCTAGCCCAAACCGTGTATGATTTAGAGTGTGAACTATATTTGTCAATATAGGAGAAAGCAGAATGAAACCTAAAAATTCAAACTGTTACTGCAAACGAATGCTTCAACGTAGGAGAAGGAAACTTGAGCATCCAAGTGGGATTGGTGTACTATCATTACTCGATAGTATCATGAAGATTGGATAAAAAAATATATGTTGAGATTTCAGAAGACTCTAGTTTTGGGAAGTTTGGCAACCCCTTTCAATAAAAGTGTTATTCGACAGTCCCTGCATTAGGCTACATCAAGAGGAAACAAACCTTAGAGATAGAACGTAGAACTACAGTATTTTGTCAAGTTTCAAGAAGCTAGCACAAACCGTGTTTGATTTAGAGTTCGAACTGCATCTGTCAATATAGGACAAAACAGAGTGAAACCTAAAAATTCAAACTGTTCCTGCAAACGAATGCTTCAACCTAGGAGAACGAAACTTGGGCATC
Organism: Callospermophilus lateralis; assembly: GCF_048772815.1. Classification (NCBI taxonomy): domain Eukaryota; kingdom Metazoa; phylum Chordata; class Mammalia; order Rodentia; family Sciuridae; genus Callospermophilus; species Callospermophilus lateralis. The sequence goes on along the minus strand of NW_027514138.1, from coordinate 54,573 downwards.
CAAGTTTGATTGGTGCACTGCTCATTACTTGAAAGTATCATGAAGGTCGGAAGAAAAATATATGATGAGATTTCAGGAGACTCTAGTTTTTTGGCAGCCTAACAACGCCTTTCATTGAATGTGTTATTGGCCAGTCTCTGCTTAAGGCTACATCAAGAGGAAACAAACCTTCGGGATAGAACGTAGAACTACTTTATTGTGTCATGTTTCAAGTAGCTAGCACAAACCGTGTTTGATTTAAAGTTCTAACTGCATCTGTCAATATAGGAGAAAGCAGAGTGAAACCTAAAAATTCAAACTGTTCCTGCAAACGAATGCTTCAACCTAGAAGAACAAAACTTGGGCATCCAAGTGGGAATGGTGTACTGATGATTACTTGAATGTATCATGAAGATTGGATCAAAAAATATATGTTGAGATTTCAGAAGACTCTAGTTTTTTGAAAGTTTGGCAACCCCTTTCAATATAAGTGTTATTCGACAGTCCCTGCATTAGGCTACATCAAGAGGAAACAAACTTAGAGATAGAACGTAGAACTACTTTATTGTGTCAAGTTTCAAGAAGCTAGCACAAACCGTGTTTGATTTAGAGTTCTAGCTGCATCTGTCAATATAGGAGAAAAGAGAGTGAAACCTAGAAATTCAAACTGTTACTGCAAACGAATGCATCAACCTAGGAGAACGAAACTTGGGCATCCAAGTTTGATTGGTGTACTGCTCATTACTTGAAAGTATCATTAAGGTCGGAAAAAAATATGTGTTGAGATTTCAGGAGACTCTAGTTTTTTGGCAGCCTAACAACGCCTTTCATTGAAAGTGTTATTCGCCAGTCTGTGCTGAAGGCTACATCAAGAGGAAACAAACCTTAGGGATAGAATGTAGAACTACTTTATTGTGTCAAGTTTCAAGAAGCTAGCCCAAACCGTGTATGATTTAGAGTTTGAACTACATTTGTCAATATAGAAGAAAACAGTTAAACCTAAAAATTAAAACTGTTACTGCAAACGAATGCTTCAACGTAGGAGAATGAACTTGAGCATCCAAGTGGGATTGGTGTACTGATCATTACTTGAAAGTATCATGAAGATTGGATGCAAAAATATATGTTGAGATTTCAGAAGACTCTAGTTTTTGGAAGTTTGGCAACCCCTTTCAATAAAAGTGTTATTCGCCAGTAACTGCATTAGGCTACATCAAGAGGAAACAAACCTTAGAGATAGAACGTAGAACTACAGTATTTTGTCAAGTTTCAAGAAGCTAGCACAAACCGTGTTTGATTTAGAGTTCGAACTGCATCTGTCAATATAGGACAAAACAGAGTGAAACCTAAAAATTCAAACTGTTCCTGCAAACGAATGCTTCAACCTAGGAGAACGAAACTTGGGCATCCAAGTTTGATTGGTGCACTGCTCATTACTTGAAAGTATCATGAAGGTCGGAAGAAAAAATATATGATGAGATTTCAGGAGACTGTAGTTTTTTGGCAGCCTAACAACGCCTTTCATTGAATGTGTTTATTGGCCAGTCTCTGCTTAAGGCTACATCAAGAGGAAACAAACCTTCGGGATAGAACGTAGAACTACTTTATTGTGTCATGTTTCAAGTAGCTAGCACAAAAGGTGTTTGATTTAAAGTTCTAACTGCATCTGTCAATATAGGAGAAAGCAGAGTGAAACCTAAAAATTCAAACTGTTCCTGCAAACGAATGCTTCAACCTAGAAGAACAAAACTTGGGCATCCAAGTGGGAATGGTGTACTGATGATTACTTGAATGTATCATGAAGATTGGATCAAAAAATATATGTTGAGATTTCAGAAGACTCTAGTTTTTTGAAAGTTTGGCAACCCCTTTCAATATAAGTGTTATTCGCCATTCCCTGCATTAGGCTACATCAAGAGGAAACAAACCTTAGAGATAGAACGTAGAACTACTTTATTGTGTCAAGTTTCAAGAAGCTAGCACAAACCGTGTTTGATTTAGAGTTCTAGCTGCCTCTGTCAATATAGGAGAAAACAGAGTGAAACCTAGAAATTCAAACTGTTACTGCAAACGAATGCATCAACCTAGGAGAACGAAACTTGGGCATCCAAGTTTGATTGGTGTACTGCTCATTACTTGAAAGTATCATTAAGGTCGGAAAAATATGTGTTGAGATTTCAGGAGACTCTAGTTTTTTGGCAGCCTAACAACGCCTTTCATTGAAAGTGTTATTCGCCAGTCTGTGCTGAAGGCTACATCAAGAGGAAACAAACCTTAGGGATAGAATGTAGAACTACTTTATTGTGTCAAGTTTCAAGAAGCTAGCCCAAACCGTGTATGATTTAGAGTTTGAACTACATTTGTCAATATAGAAGAAAACAGTGAAACCTAAAAATTAAAACTGTTACTGCAAACGAATGCTTCAACGTAGGAGAATGAAACTTGAGCATCCAAGTGGGATTGGTGTACTGATCATTACTTGAAAGTATCATGAAGATTGGATGCAAAAATATATGTTGAGATTTCAGAAGACTCTAGTTTTTGGAAGTTTGGCAACCCCTTTCAATAAAAGTGTTATTCGCCAGTAACTGCATTAGGCTACATCAAGAGGAAACAAACCTTAGAGATAGAACGTAGAACTACAGTATTTTGTCAAGTTTCAAGAAGCTAGCACAAACCGTGTTTGATTTAGAGTTCGAACTGCATCTGTCAATATAGGACAAAACAGAGTGAAACCTAAAATTCAAACTGTTCCTGCAAACGAATGCTTCAACCTAGGAGAACGAAACTTGGGCATCCAAGTTTGATTGGTGCACTGCTCATTACTTGAAAGTATCATGAAGGTCGGAAGAAAAAATATATGATGAGAATTCAGGAGACTGTAGTTTTTTGGCAGCCTAACAACGCCTTTCATTGAATGTGTTATTGGCCAGTCTCTGCTTAAGGCTACATCAAGAGGAAACAAACCTTCGGGATAGAACGTAGAACTACTTTATTGTGTCATGTTTCAAGTAGCTAGCACAAACCGTGTTTGATTTAAAGTTCTAACTGCATCTGTCAATATAGGAGAAAACAGAGTGAAACCTAAAAATTCAAACTGTTCCTGCAAACGAATGCTTCAACCTAGAAGAACAAAACTTGGGCATCCAAGTGGGAATGGTGTACTGATGATTACTTGAATGTATCATGAAGATTGGATCAAAAAATATATGTTGAGATTTCAGGAGACTCTAGTTTTTTGAAAGATTGGCAACCCCTTTCAATATAAGTGTTATTCGCCAGTCCCTGCATTAGGCTACATCAAGAGGAAACAATACCTTAGAGATAGAACGTAGAACTACTTTATTGTGTCAAGTTTCAAGAAGCTAGCACAAACCGTGTTTGATTTAGAGTTCTAGCTGCCTCTGTCAATATAGGAGAAAACAGAGTGAAACCTAGAAATTCAAACTGTTACTGCAAACGAATGCATCAACCTAGGAGAACGAATCTTTGGCATCCAAGTTTGATTGGTGTACTGCTCATTACTTGAAAGTATCATTAGGTCGGAAAAAAATATGTGTTGAGATTTCAGGAGACTCTAAGTTTTTGGCAGCCTAACAACGCCTTTCATTGAAAGTGTTATTCGCCAGTCTGTGCTGAAGGCTACATCAAGAGGAAACAAACCTTAGGGATAGAATGTAGAACTACTTTATTGTGTCAAGTTTCAAGAAGCTAGCCCAAACCGTGTATGATTTAGAGTTTGAACTACATTTGTCAATATAGAAGAAAACAGTGAAACCTAAAAATTAAAACTGTTACTGCAAACGAATGCTTCAACGTAGGAGAATGAAACTTGAGCATCCAAGTGGGATTGGTGTACTGATCATTACTCGAAAGTATCATGAAGATTGGATGCAAAAATATATGTTGAGATTTCAGAAGACTCTAGTTTTTGGAAGTTTGGCAACCCTTTCAATAAAAGTGTTATTCGCCAGTAACTGCATTAGGCTACATCAAGAGGAAACAAACCTTAGAGATAGAACATAGAACTACAGTATTTTGAAAAGTTTCAAGAAGCTAGCACAAACCGTGTTTGATTTAGAGTTCGAACTGCATCTGTCAATATAGGACAAAACAGAGTGAAACCTAAAAATTCAAACTGTTCCTGCAAACGAATTCTTCAACCTAGGAGAACGAAACTTGGGCATCCAAGTTTGATTGGTGCACTGCTCATTACTTGAAAGTATCATGAAGTTCGGAAGAAAAAATATATGATGAGATTTCAGGAGACTGTAGTTTTTGGCAGCCTAACAATGCCTTTCATTGAATGTGTTATTCGCCAGTCTCTGCTTAAGGCTACATCAAGAGGAAACAAACCTTCGGGATAGAACGTAGAACTACTTTATTGTGTCATGTTTCAAGTAGCTAGCACAAACCGTGTTTGATTTAAAGTTCTAACTGCATCTGTCAATATAGGAGAAAACAGAGTGAAACCTAAAAATTCAAACTGTTCCTGCAAACGAATGCTTCAACCTAGAAGAACAAAACTTGGGCATCCAAGTGGGAATGGTGTACTGATCATTACTTGAATGTATCATGAAGATTGGATGAAAAAATATATGTTGAGATTTCAGGAGACTCTAGTTTTTTGAAAGTTTGGCAACCCCTTTCAATATAAGTGTTATTCCCCAGTCCCTGCATTAGGCTACATCAAGAAAAAACAAACCTTAGAGTTGGAACGTAGAACTACTTTATTGTGTCAAGTTTCAAGAAGCTAGCACAAACCGTGTTTGATTTAGAGTTCTAGCTGCATCTGTCAATATAGGAGAAAACAGAGTGAAACCTAGAAATTCAAACTGTTACTGCAAACGAATGCATCAACCTAGGAGAACGAAACTTGGGCATCCAAGTTTGATTGGTGTACTGCTCATTACTTGAAAGTATCATTAAGGTCGGAAAAAAAATATGTGTTGAGATTTCAGGAGACTCTAGTTTTTTGGCAGCCTAACAACGCCTATCATTGAAAGTGTTATTCGCCAGTCTGTGCTGAAGGCTTCATCAAGAGGAAACAAACCTTAGGGATAGAATGTAGAACTGCTTTATTGTGTCAAGTTTCAGGAAGCTAGCCCAAACCGTGTATGATTTAGAGTTTGAACTACATTTGTCAATATAGAAGAAAACAGTGAAACCTAAAATTTAAAACTGTTACTGAAAACGAATGCTGCAACGTAGGAGAATGAAACTTGAGCATCCAAGTGGGATTGGTGTACTGATCATTACTTGAAAGTATCATGAAGATTGGATGCAAAAATATATGTTGAGATTTCAGAAGACTATAGTTTTTGGACGTTTGGCAACCCCTTTTAATAAAAGTGTTATTCGCCAGTAACTGCATTAGGCTCCATCAAGAGGAAACAAACCTTAGAGATAGAACGTGGAACTACAGTATTTTGTCAAGTTTCAAGAAGCTAGCACAAACCCTGTTTGATTTAGAGTTCGAACTGCATCTGTCAATATAGGACAAAACAGAGTGAAACCTAAAAATTCAAACTGTTCCTGCAAACGAATGCTTCAACCTAGGAGAACGAAACTTGGGCATCCAAGTTTGATTGGTGCACTGCTCATTACTTGAAAGTATCATGAAGGTCGGAAGAAAAAATATATGATGAGATTTCAAATGACTGTAGTTTTTTGGCAGCCTAACAACGCCTTTCATTGAATGTGTTATTCGCCAATCTCTGCTTAAGGGTACATCAAGAGGAAACAAACCTTAGGGATAGAACGTAGAACTACTTTATTGTGTCATGTTTCAAGTAGCTAGCACAAACCGTGTTTGATTTAAAGTTCTAACTGCATCTGTCAATATAGGAGAAAACAGAGTGAAACCTAAAAATTCAAACTGTTCCTGCAAACGAATGCTTCAACCTAGAAGAACAAAACTTGGGCATCCAAGTGGGAATGGTGTACTGATCATTACTTGAATGTATCATGAAGATTGGATGAAAAAATATATGTTGAGATTTCAGGAGACTCTAGTTTTTTGAAAGTTTGGCAACCCCTTTCAATATAATTGTTATTCGCCAGTCCCTGCATTAGGCTAAATCAAGAGGAAACAAACCTTAGAGATAGAACGTAGAACTACTTTATTGTGTCAAGTTTCAAAAAGTTAGCACAAACCGTGTTTGATTTAGAGTTCTAGATGCATCTGTCAATATAGGAGAAAACAGAGTGAAACCTAGAAATTCAAACTGTTACTGCAAACGAATGCATCAACCTAGGAGAATGAAACTTGGGCATCCAAGTTTGATTGGTGTACTGCTCATTACTTGAAAGTATCATTAAGGTCGGAAAAAAATATGTGTTGAGATTTCAGGAGACTCTAATTTTTTGGCAGCCTAACAACGCCTTTCATTGAAAGTGTTATTCGCCAGTCTGTGCTGAAGGCTACATCAAGAGGAAACAAACCTTAGGGATAGAATGTAGAACTACTTTATTGTGTCAAGTTTCAAGAAGCTAGCCCAAACCGTGTATGATTTAGAGTTTGAACTACATTTGTCAATATAGAAGAAAACAGTGAAACCTAAAAATTAAAACTGTTACTGCAAACGAATGCTTCAACGTAGGAGAATGAAACTTGAGCATCCAAGTTGGATAGGTGTACTGATCATTACTTGAAAGTATCATGAAGATTGGATGCAAAAATATATGTTGAGATTTCAGAAGACTCTAGTTTTTGGAAGATTGGCAACCCCTTTCAATAAAAGTGTTATTCGCCAGTAACTGCATTAGGCTACATCAAGAGGAAACAAACCTTAGAGATAGAACGTAGAACTACAGTATTTTGTCAAGTTTCAAGAAGCTAGCACAAACCGTGTTTGATTTAGAGTTCGAACTGCATCTGTCAATATAGGACAAAACAGAGTGAAACCTAAAAATTCAAACTGTTCCTGCAAACGAATGCTTCAACCTAGGAGAACGAAACTTGGGCATCCAAGTTTGATTGGTGCACTGCTCATTACTTGAAAGTATCATGAAGGTCGGAAGAAAAAATATATGATGAGATTTCAGGAGACTGTAGTTTTTTGGCAGCCTAACAACGCCTTTCATTGAATGTGTTATTCGCCAGTCTCTGCTTAAGGGTACATCAAGAGGAAACAAACCTTAGGGATAGAACGTAGAACTACTTTATTGTGTCATGTTTCAAGTAGCTAGCACAAACCGTGTTTGATTTAAAGTTCTAACTGCATCTGTCAATATAAGAGAAAACAGAGTGAAACCTAAAAATTTAAACTGTTCCTGCAAATGAATGCTTCAACCTAGAAGAACAAAACTTGGGCATCCAAGTGGGAATGGTGTACTGATCATTACTTGAATGTATCATGAAGATTGGATGAAAAAATATATGTTGAGATTTCAGGAGACTCTAGTTTTTTGAAAGTTTGGCAACCCCTTTCAATATAAGTGTTATTCGCCAGTCCCTGCATTAGGCTACATCAAGAGGAAACAAACCTTAGAGATAGAACGTAGAACTACTTTATTGTGTCAAGTTTCAAGAAGCTAGCAGAAACCGTGTTTGATTTAGAGTTCTAGCTGCATCTGTCAAAATAGGAGAAAACAGAGTGAAACCTAGAAATTCAAACTGTTACTGCAAACGAAGGCATCAACCTAGGAGAACGAAACTTGGGCATCCAAGTTTGATTGGTGTACTGCTCATTACTTGAAAGTATCATTAAGGTCGGAAAAAAATATGTGTTGAGATTTCAGGAGACTCTAGTTTTTTGGCAGCCTAACAACGCCTTTCATTGAAAGTGTTATTCGCCACTCTGTGCTGAAGGCTACATCAAGAGGAAACAAACCTTAGGGATAGAATGTAGAACTACTTTATTGTGTCAAGTTTCAAGAAGCTAGCCCAAACCGTGTATGATTTAGAGTTTGAACTACATTTGTCAATATAGAAGAAAACAGTGAAACCTAAAAATTAAAACTGTTACTGCAAACGAATGCTTCAACGTAGGAGAATGAAACTTGAGCATCCAAGTGGGATTGGTGTACTGATCATTACTTGAAAGTATCATGAAGATTGGATGCAAAAATATATGTTGAGATTTCAGAAGACTCTAGTTTTTGGAAGTTTGGCAACCCCTTTCAATAAAAGTGTTATTCGCCAGTAACTGCATTAGGCTACATCAAGAGGAAACAAACCTTAGAGATAGAACGTAGAACTACAGTATTTTGTCAAGTTTCAAGAAGCTAGCACAAACCGTGTTTGATTTAGAGTTCGAACTGCATCTGTCAATATAGGACAAAACAGAGTGAAACCTAAAAATTCAAAATGTTCCTGCAAACGAATGCTTCAACCTAGGAGAACGAAACTTGGGCATCCAAGTTTGATTGGTGCACTGCTCATTACTTGAAAGTATCATGAAGGTCGGAAGAAAAAATATATGATGAGATTTCAGGAGACTGTAGTTTTTTGGCAGCCTAACAATGCCTTTCATTGAATGTGTTATTCGCCAGTCTCTGCTTAAGGCTACATCAAGAGGAAACAAACCTTAGGGATAGAACGTAGAACTACTTTATTGTGTCATGTTTCAAGTAGCTAGCACAAACCGTGTTTGATTTAAAGTTCTAACTGCATCTGTCAACATAGGAGAAAACAGAGTGAAACCTAAAAATTCAAACTGTTCCTGCAAATGAATGCTTCAACCTAGAAGAACAAAACTTGGGCATCCAAGTGGGAATGGTGTACTGATCATTACTTGAATGTATCATGAAGATTGGATGAAAAAATATATGTTGAGATTTCAGGAGACTCTAGTTTTTTGAAAGTTTGGCCACCCCTTTCAATATAAGTGTTATTCGCCAGTCCCTGCATTAGGCTACATCAAGAGGAAACAAACCTTAGAGATAGAACGTAGAACTACTTTATTGTGTCAAGTTTCAAGAAGCTAGCACAAACCGTGTTTGATTTAGAGTTCTAGCTGCATCTGTCAATATAGGAGAAAACAGAGTGAAACCTAGAAATTCAAACTGTTACTGCAAACGAATGCATCAACCTAGGAGAACGAATCTTGGGCATCCAAGTTTGATTGGTGTACTGCTCATTACTTGAAAGTATCATTAAGGTCGGAAAAAAATATGTGTTGAGATTTCAGGAGACTCTAGTTTTTTGGCAGCCTAACAACGCCTTTCATTGAAAGTGTTATTCGCCACTCTGTGCTGAAGGCTACATCAAGAGTAAACAAACCTTAGGGTTAGAATGTAGAACTACTTTATTGTGTCAAGTTTCAAGAAGCTAGCCCAAACCGTGTATGATTTAGAGTTTGAACTACATTTGTCAATATAGAAGAAAACAGTGAAACCTAAAAATTAAAACTGTTACTGCAAATGAATGCTTCAACGTAGGAGAAGGAAACTTGAGCATCCAAGTGGGATTGGTGTACTGATCATTACTTGAAAGTATCATGAAGTTTGGATAAAAAAATATATGTTGAGATTTCAGAAGACTCTAGTTTTTGGAAGTTTGGCAACCCCTTTCAATAAAAGTGTTATTCGCCAGTAACTGCATTAGGCTACATCAAGAGGAAACAAACCTTAGAGATAGAACGTAGAACTACAGTATTTTGTCAAGTTTAAAGAAGCTAGCACAAACCGTGTTTGATTTAGAGTTCGAACTGCATCTGTCAATATAGGACAAAACAGAGTGAAACCTAAAAATTCAAAATGTTCCTGCAAACGAATGCTTCAACCTAGGAGAACGAAACTTGGGCATCCAAGTTTGATTGGTGCACTGCTCATTACTTGAAAGTATCATGAAAATCGGAAGAAAAAATATATGATGAGATTTCAGGAGACTGTAGTTTTTTGGCAGCCTAACAACGCCTTTCATTGAATGTGTTATTCGCCAGTCTCTGCTTAAGGCTACATCAAGAGGAAACAAACCTTAGGGATAGAACGTAGAACTACTTTATTGTGTCATGTTTCAAGTAGCTAGCACAAACCGTGTTTGATTTAATGTTCTAAATGCATCTGTCAATATAGGAGAAAACAGAGTGAAACCTAAAAATTCAAACTGTTCCTGCAAACGAATGCTTCAACCTAGAAGAACAAAACTTGGGCATCCAAGTGGGAATGGTGTACTGATCATTACTTGAATGTATCATGAAGATTGGATGAAAAAATATATGTTGAGATTCAGGAGACTCTAGTTTTTTGAAAGTTTGGCAACCCCTTTCAATATAAGTGTTATTCGCCAGTCCCTGCATTAGGCTACATCAAGAGGAAACAAACCTTAGAGATAGAACGTAGAACTACTTTATTGTGTCAAGTTTCAAGAAGCTAGCACAAACCGTGTTTGATTTAGAGTTCTAGCTGCATCTGTCAATATAGGAGAAAACAGAGTGAAACCTAGAAATTCAAACTGTTACTGCAAACGAATGCATCAACCTAGGAGAACGAAACTTGGGCATCCAAGTTTGATTGGTGTACTGCTCATTACTTGAAAGTATCATTAAGGTCGGAAAAAAATATGTGTTGAGATTTCAGGAGACTCTAGTTTTTTGGCAGCCTAACAACGCCTTTCATTGAAAGTGTTATTCGCCAGTCTGTGCTGAAGGCTACATCAAGAGGAAACAAACCTTAGGGATAGAATGTAGAACTACTTTATTGTGTCAAGTTTCAAGAAGCTAGCCCAAACCGTGTATGATTTAGAGTTTGAACTACATTTGTCAATATAGGAGAAAGCAGAATGAAACCTAAAAATTCAAACTGTTACTGCAAACGAATGCGTCAACGTAGGAGAAGGAAACTTGAGCATCCAAGTGGGATGGGTGTACTTATCATTACTCGAAAGTATCATGAAGATTGGATAAAAAAATATACGTTGAGATTTCAGAAGACTCTAGTTTTTGGAAGTTTGGCAACCCCTTTCAATAAAAGTGTTATTCGCCAGTCCCTGCATTAGGCTACATCAAGAGGAAACAAACCTTAGAGATAGAACGTAGAACTGCAGTATTTTGTCAAGTTTCAAGAAGCTAGCACAAACCGTGTTTGATTTAGAGTTCGAACTGCATCTGTCAATATAGGACAAAACAGAGTGAAACCTAAAAATTCAAACTGTTCCTGCAAACGAATGCTTCAACCTAGGAGAACGAAACTTGGGCATCCAAGTTTGATTGGTGCACTGCTCATTACTTGAAAGTATCATGAAGGTCGGAAGAAAAAATATATGATGAGATTTCAGGAGACTGTAGTTTTTTGGCAGCCTAACAACGCCTTTCATTGAATGTGTTATTCGCCAGTCTCTGCTTAAGGCTACATCAAGAGGAAACAAACCTTAGGGATAGAACGTAGAACTACTTTATTGTGTCATGTTTCAAGTAGCTAGCACAAACCGTGTTTGATTTAATGTTCTAAATGCATCTGTCAATATAGGAGAAAACAGAGTGAAACCTAAAAATTCAAACTGTTCCTGCAAACGAATGCTTCAACCTAGAAGAACAAAACTTGGGCATCCAAGTGGGAATGGTGTACTGATCATTACTTGAATGTATCATGAAGATTGGATGAAAAAATATATGTTGAGATTTCAGGAGACTCTAGTTTTTTGAAAGTTTGGCCACCCCTTTCAATATAAGTGTTATTCGCCAGTCCCTGCATTAGGCTACATCAAGAGGAAACAAACCTTAGAGATAGAACGTAGAACTACTTTATTGTGTCAAGTTTCAAGAAGCTAGAACAAACCGTGTTTGATTTAGAGTTCTAGCTGCATCTGTCAATATAGGAGAAAACAGAGTGAAACCTAGAAATTCAAACTGTTACTGCAAACGAATGCATCAACCTAGGAGAACGAATCTTGGGCATCCAAGTTTGATTGGTGTACTGCTCATTACTTGAAAGTATCATTAAGGTCGGAAAAAAATATGTGTTGAGATTTCAGGAGACTCTAGTTTTTTGGCAGCCTAACAACGCCTTTCATTGAAAGTGTTATTCGCCACTCTGTGCTGAAGGCTACATCAAGAGTAAACAAACCTTAGGGTTAGAATGTAGAACTACTTTATTGTGTCAAGTTTCAAGAAGCTAGCTCAAACCGTGTATGATTTAGAGTTTGAACTACATTTGTCAATATAGAAGAAAACAGTGAAACCTAAAAATTAAAACTGTTACTGCAAACGAATGCTTCAACGTAGGAGAAGGAAACTTGAGCACCCAAGTGGGATTGGTGTACTGATCATTACTTGAAAGTATCATGAAGTTTGGATAAAAAAATATATGTTGAGATTTCAGAAGACTCTAGTTTTTGGAAGTTTGGCAACCCCTTTCAATAAAAGTGTTATTCGCCAGTAACTGCATTAGGCTACATCAAGAGGAAACAAACCTTAGAGATAGAACGTAGAACTACAGTATTTTGTCAAGTTTCAAGAAGCTAGCACAAACCGTGTTTGATTTAGAGTTCGAACTGCATCTGTCAATATAGGACAAAACAGAGTGAAACCTAAAAATTCAAAATGTTCCTGCAAACGAATGCTTCAACCTAGGAGAACGAAACTTGGGCATCCAAGTTTGATTGGTGCACTGCTCATTACTTGAAAGTATCATGAAGGTCGGAAGAAAAAATATATTATGAGATTTCAGGAGACTGTAGTGTTTTGGCAGCCTAACAACGCCTTTCATTGAATGTGTTATTCGCCAGTCTCTGCTTAAGGGTACATCAAGAGGAAACAAATTTTAGGGATAGAACGTAGAACTACTTTATTGTGTCATGTTTCAAGTAGCTAGCACAAACCGTGTTTGATTTAAAGTTCTAACTGCATCTGTCAATATAGGAGAAAACAGAGTGAAACCTAAAAATTCAAACTGTTCCTGCAAATGAATGCTTCAACCTAGAAGAACAAAACTTGGGCATCCAAGTGGGAATGGTGTACTGATCATTACTTGAATGTATCATGAAGATTGGATGAAAAAATATATGTTGAGATTTCAGGAGACTCTAGTTTTTTGAAAGTTTGGCAACCCCTTTCAAATTAAGTGTTATTCGCCAGTCCCTGCATTAGGCTACATCAAGAGGAAACAAACCTTAGAGATAGAACGTAGAACTACTTTATTGTGTCAAGTTTCAAGAAGCTAGCACAAACCGTGTTTGATTTAGAGTTCTAGCTGCATCTGTCAATATAGGAGAAAACAGAGTGAAACCTAGAAATTCAAACTGTTACTGCAAACGAATGCATCAACCTAGGAGAACGAAACTTGGGCATCCAAGTTTGATTGGTGTACTGCTCATTACTTGAAAGTATCATTAAGGTCGGAAAAAAATATGTGTTGAGATTTCAGGAGACTCTAGTTTTTTGGCAGCCTAACAACGCCTTTCATTGAAAGTGTTATTCGCCAGTCTGTGCTGAAGGCTACATCAAGAGGAAACAAACCTTAGGGATAGAATGTAGAACTACTTTATTGTGTCAAGTTTCAAGAAGCTAGCCCAAACCGTGTATGATTTAGAGTTTGAACTACATTTGTCAATATAGGAGAAAGCAGAATGAAACCTAAAAATTCAAACTGTTACTGCAAACGAATGCGTCAACGTAGGAGAAGGAAACTTGAGCATCCAAGTGGGATGGGTGTACTTATCATTACTCGAAAGTATCATGAAGATTGGATAAAAAAATATACGTTGAGATTTCAGAAGACTCTAGTTTTTGGAAGTTTGGCAACCCCTTTCAATAAAAGTGTTATTCGCCAGTCCCTGCATTAGGCTACATCAAGAGGAAACAAACCTTAGAGATAGAACGTAGAACTACAGTATTTTGTCAAGTTTCAAGAAGCTAGCACAAACCGTGTTTGATTTAGAGTTCGAACTGCATCTGTCAATATAGGACAAAACAGAGTGAAACCTAAAAATTCAAACTGTTCCTGCAAACGAATGCTTCAACCTAGGAGAACGAAACTTGGGCATCCAAGTTTGATTGGTGCACTGCTCATTACTTGAAAGTATCATGAAGGTCGGAAGAAAAAATATATGATGAGATTTCAGGAGACTGTAGTTTTTTGGCAGCCTAACAACGCCTTTCATTGAATGTGTTATTCGCCAGTCTCTGCTTAAGGCTACATCAAGAGGAAACAAACCTTAGGGATAGAACGTAGAACTACTTTATTGTGTCATGTTTCAAGTAGCTAGCACAAACCGTGTTTGATTTAATGTTCTAAATGCATCTGTCAATATAGGAGAAAACAGAGTGAAACCTAAAAATTCAAACTGTTCCTGCAAACGAATGCTTCAACCTAGAAGAACAAAACTTGGGCATCCAAGTGGGAATGGTGTACTGATCATTACTTGAATGTATCATGAAGATTGGATGAAAAAATATATGTTGAGATTTCAGGAGACTCTAGTTTTTTGAAAGTTTGGCAACCCCTTTCAATATAAGTGTTATTCGCCAGTCCCTGCATTAGGCTACATCAAGAGGAAACAAACCTTAGAGATAGAACGTAGAACTACTTTATTGTGTCAAGTTTCAAGAAGCTAGCACAAACCGTGTTTGATTTAGAGTTCTAGCTGCATCTGTCAATATAGGAGAAAACAGAGTGAAACCTAGAAATTCAAACTGTTACTGCAAACGAATGCATCAACCTAGGAGAACGAAACTTGGGCATCCAAGTTTGATTGGTGTACTGCTCATTACTTGAAAGTATCATTAAGGTCGGAAAAAAATATGTGTTGAGATTTCAGGAGACTCTAGTTTTTTGGCAGCCTAACAACGCCTTTCATTGAAAGTGTTATTCGCCACTCTGTGCTGAAGGCTACATCAAGAGGAAACAAACCTTAGGGATAGAATGTAGAACTACTTTATTGTGTCAAGTTTCAAGAAGCTAGCCCAAACCGTGTATGATTTAGAGTTTGAACTACATTTGTCAATATAGAAGAAAACAGTGAAACCTAAAAATTAAAACTGTTACTGCAATGAATGCTTCAACGTAGGAGAAGGAAACTTGAGCATCCAAGTGGGATTGGTGTACTGATCATTACTTGAAAGTATCATGAAGTTTGGATAAAAAAATATATGTTGAGATTTCAGAAGACTCTAGTTTTTGGAAGTTTGGCAACCCCTTTCAATAAAAGTGTTATTCGCCAGTAACTGCATTAGGCTACATCAAGAGGAAACAAACCTTAGAGATAGAACGTAGAACTACAGTATTTTGTCAAGTTTAAAGAAGCTAGCACAAACCGTGTTTGATTTAGAGTTCGAACTGCATCTGTCAATATAGGACAAAACAGAGTGAAACCTAAAAATTCAAAATGTTCCTGCAAACGAATGCTTCAACCTAGGAGAACGAAACTTGGGCATCCAAGTTTGATTGGTGCACTGCTCATTACTTGAAAGTATCATGAAGGTCGGGAGAAAAAATATATGATGAGATTTCAGGAGACTGTAGTTTTTTGGCAGCCTAACAACGCCTTTCATTGAATGTGTTATTCGCCAGTCTCTGCTTAAGGGTACATCAAGAGGAAACAAATTTTAGGGATAGAACGTAGAACTACTTTATTGTGTCATGTTTCAAGTAGCTAGCACAAACCGTGTTTGATTTAAAGTTCTAACTGCATCTGTCAACATAGGAGAAAACAGAGTGAAACCTAAAAATTCAAACTGTTCCTGCAAATGAATGCTTCAACCTAGAAGAACAAAACTTGGGCTTCCAAGTGGGAATGGTGTACTGATCATTACTTGAATGTATCATGAAGTTTGGATGAAAAAATATATGTTGAGATTTCAGGAGACTCTAGTTTTTTGAAAGTTTGGCAACCCCTTTCAATATAAGTGTTATTCGCCAGTCCCTGCATTAGGCTACATCAAGAGGAAACAAACCTTAGAGATAGAACGTAGAACTACTTTATTGTGTCAAGTTTCAAGAAGCTAGCACAAACCGTGTTTGATTTAGAGTTCTAGCTGCATCTGTCAATATAGGAGAAAACAGAGTGAAACCTAGAAATTCAAACTGTTACTGCAAACGAATGCATCAACCTAGGAGAACGAAACTTGGGCATCCAAGTTTGATTGGTGTACTGCTCATTACTTGAAAGTATCATTAAGGTCGGAAAAAAATATGTGTTGAGATTTCAGGAGACTCTAGTTTTTTGGCAGCCTAACAACGCCTTTCATTGAAAGTGTTATTCGCCAGTCTGTGCTGAAGGCTACATCAAGAGGAAACAAACCTTAGGGATAGAATGTAGAACTAGTTTATTGTGTCAAGTTTCAAGAAGCTAGCCCAAACCGTGTATGATTTAGAGTTTGAACTACATTTGTCAATATAGGAGAAAGCAGAATGAAACCTAAAAATTCAAACTGTTACTGCAAACGAATGCGTCAACGTAGGAGAAGGAAACTTGAGCATCCAAGTGGGATGGGTGTACTTATCATTACTCGAAAGTATCATGAAGATTGGATAAAAAAATATACGTTGAGATTTCAGAAGACTCTAGTTTTTGGAAGTTTGGCAACCCCTTTCAATAAAAGTGTTATTCGCCAGTCCCTGCATTAGGCTACATCAAGAGGAAACAAACCTTAGAGATAGAACGTAGAACTACAGTATTTTGTCAAGTTTCAAGAAGCTAGCACAAACCGTGTTTGATTTAGAGTTCGAACTGCATCTGTCAATATAGGACAAAACAGAGTGAAACCTAAAAATTCAAACTGTTCCTGCAAACGAATGCTTCAACCTAGGAGAACGAAACTTGGGCATCCAAGTTTGATTGGTGCACTGCTCATTACTTGAAAGTATCATGAAGGTCGGAAGAAAAAATATATGATGAGATTTCAGGAGACTCTAGTTTTTTGGCAGCCTAACAACGCCTTTCATTGAATGTGTTATTCGCCAGTCTCTGCTTAAGGGTACATCAAGAGGAAACAAACCTTAGGGATAGAACGTAGAACTACTTTATTGTGTCATGTTTCAAGTAGCTAGCACAAACCGTGTTTGATTTAATGTTCTAAATGCATCTGTCAATATAGGAGAAAACAGAGTGAAACCTAAAAATTCAAACTGTTCCTGCAAACGAATGCTTCAACCTAGAAGAACAAAACTTGGGCATCCAAGTGGGAATGGTGTACTGATCATTACTTGAATGTATCATGAAGATTGGATGAAAAAATATATGTTGAGATTTCAGGAGACTCTAGTTTTTTGAAAGTTTGGCCACCCCTTTCAATATAAGTGTTATTCGCCAGTCCCTGCATTAGGCTACATCAAGAGGAAACAAACCTTAGAGATAGAACGTAGAACTACTTTATTGTGTCAAGTTTCAAGAAGCTAGCACAAACCGTGTTTGATTTAGAGTTCTAGCTGCATCTGTCAATATAGGAGAAAACAGAGTGAAACCTAGAAATTCAAACTGTTACTGCAAACGAATGCATCAAATTAGGAGAACGAAACTTGGGCATCCAAGTTTGATTGGTGTACTGCTCATTACTTGAAAGTATCATTAAGGTCGGAAAAAACTATGTGTTGAGATTTCAGGAGACTCTAGATTTTGGCAGCCTAACAACGCCTTTCATTGAAAGTGTTATTCGCCAGTCTGTGCTGAAGGCTACATCAAGAGGAAACAAACCTTAGGGATAGAATGTAGAACTATTTTATTGTGTCAAGTTTCAAGAAGCTAGCCCAAACCGTGTATGATTTAGAGTTTGAACTACATTTGTCAATATAGGAGAAAGCAGAATGAAACCTAAAAATTCAAACTGTTACTGCACACGAATGCGTCAACGTAGGAGAAGGAAAATTGAGCATCCAAGTGGGATGGGTGTACTTATCATTACTCAAAAGTATCATGAAGATTGGATAAAAAAATATACGTTGAGATTTCAGAAGACTCTAGTTTTTGGAAGTTTGGCAACCCCTTTCAATAAAAGTGTTATTCGCCAGTCCCTGCATTAGGCTACATCAAGAGGAAACAAACCTTAGAGATAGAACGTAGAACTACAGTATTTTGTCAAGTTTCAAGAAGCTAGCACAAACCGTGTTTGATTTAGAGTTCGAACTGCATCTGTCAATATAGGACAAAACAGAGTGAAACCTAAAAATTCAAACTGTTCCTGCAAACGAATGCTTCAACCTAGGAGAACGAAACTTGGGCATCCAAGTTTGATTGGTGCACTGCTCATTACTTGAAAGTATCATGAAGGTCGGAAGAAAAAATATATGATGAGATTTCAGGAGACTCTAGTTTTTTGGCAGCCTAACAACGCCTTTCATTGAATGTGTTATTCGCCAGTCTCTGCTTAAGGCTACATCAAGAGGAAACAAACCTTAGGGATAGAACGTAGAACTACTTTATTGTGTCATGTTTCAAGTAGCTAGCACAAACCGTGTTTGATTTAATGTTCTAAATGCATCTGTCAATATAGGAGAAAACAGAGTGAAACCTAAAAATTCAAACTGTTCCTGCAAACGAATGCTTCAACCTAGAAGAACAAAACTTGGGCATCCAAGTGGGAATGGTGTACTGATCATTACTTGAATGTATCATGAAGATTGGATGAAAAAATATATGTTGAGATTTCAGGAGACTCTAGTTTTTTGAAAGTTTGGCCACCCCTTTCAATATAAGTGTTATTCGCCAGTCCCTGCATTAGGCTACATCAAGAGGAAACGAACCTTAGAGATAGAACGTAGAACTACTTTATTGTGTCAAGTTTCAAGAAGCTAGCACAAACCGTGTTTGATTTAGAGTTCTAGCTGCATCTGTCAATATAGGAGAAAACAGAGTTAAACCTAGAAATTCAAACTGTTACTGCAAACGAATGCATCAACCTAGGAGAACGAAACTTGGGCATCCAAGTTTGATTGGTGTACTGCTCATTACTTGAAAGTATCATTAAGGTCGGAAAAAAATATGTGTTGAGATTTCAGGAGACTCTAGTTTTTTGGCAGCCTAACAACGCCTTTCATTGAAAGTGTTATTCGCCACTCTGTGCTGAAGGCTACATCAAGAGTAAACAAACCTTAGGGTTAGAATGTAGAACTACTTTATTGTGTCAAGTTTCAAGAAGCTAGCCCAAACCGTGTATGATTTAGAGTTTGAACTACATTTGTCAATATAGAAGAAAACAGTGAAACCTAAAAATTAAAACTGTTACTGCAAATGAATGCTTCAACGTAGGAGAAGGAAACTTGAGCATCCAAGTGGGATTGGTGTACTGATCATTACTTGAAAGTATCATGAAGTTTGGATAAAAAAATATATGTTGAGATTTCAGAAGACTCTAGTTTTTGGAAGTTTGGCAACCCCTTTCAATAAAAGTGTTATTCGCCAGTAACTGCATTAGGCTACATCAAGAGGAAACAAACCTTAGAGATAGAACGTAGAACTACAGTATTTTGTCAAGTTTAAAGAAGCTAGCACAAACCGTGTTTGATTTAGAGTTCGAACTGCATCTGTCAATATAGGACAAAACAGAGTGAAACCTAAAAATTCAAAATGTTCCTGCAAACGAATGCTTCAACCTAGGAGAACGAAACTTGGGCATCCAAGTTTGATTGGTGCACTGCTCATTACTTGAAAGTATCATGAAGGTCGGAAGAAAAAATATATGATGAGATTTCAGGAGACTGTAGTTTTTTGGCAGCCTAACAACGCCTTTCATTGAATGTGCTATTCGCCAGTCTCTGCTTAAGGGTACATCAAGAGGAAACAAATTTTAGGGATAGAACGTAGAACTACTTTATTGTGTCATGTTTCAAGTAGCTAGCACAAACCGTGTTTGATTTAAAGTTCTAACTGCATCTGTCAACATAGGAGAAAACAGAGTGAAACCTAAAAATTCAAACTGTTCCTGCAAACGAATGCTTCAACCTAGAAGAACAAAACTTGGGCATCCAAGTGGGAATGGTGTACTGATGATTACTTGAATGTATCATGAAGTTTGGATGAAAAAATATATGTTGAGATTTCAGGAGACTCTAGTTTTTTGAAAGTTTGGCAACCCCTTTCAAATTAAGTGTTATTCGCCAGTCCCTGCATTAGGCTACATCAAGAGGAAACAAACCTTAGAGATAGAACGTAGAACTACTTTATTGTGTCAAGTTTCAAGAAGCTAGCACAAACACTGTTTGATTTAATGTTCTAAATGCATCTGTCAATATAGGAGAAAACAGAGTGAAACCTAAAAATTCAAACTGTTCCTGCAAACGAATGCTTCAACCTAGAAGAACAAAACTTGGGCATCCAAGTGGGAATGGTGTACTGATGATTACTTGAATGTATCATGAAGATTGGATGAAAAAATATATGTTGAGATTCAGGAGACTCTAGTTTTTTGAAAGTTTGGCAACCCCTTTCAATATAAGTGTTATTCGCCAGTCCCTGCATTAGGCTACATCAAGAGGAAACAAACCTTAGAGATAGAACGTAGAACTACTTTATTGTGTCAAGTTTCAAGAAGCTAGCACAAACCGTGTTTGATTTAGAGTTCTAGCTGCATCTGTCAATATAGGAGAAAACAGAGTGAAACCTAGAAATTCAAACTGTTACTGCAAACGAATGCATCAACCTAGGAGAACGAAACTTGGGCATCCAAGTTTGATTGGTGTACTGCTCATTACTTGAAAGTATCATTAAGGTCGGAAAAAAATATGTGTTGAGATTTCAGGAGACTGTAGTTTTTTGGCAGCCTAACAACGCCTTTCATTGAAAGTGTTATTCGCCAGTCTGTGCTGAAGGCTACATCAAGAGGAAACAAACCTTAGGGATAGAATGTAGAACTACTTTATTGTGTCAAGTTTCAAGAAGCTAGCCCAAACCGTGTATGATTTAGAGTTTGAACTACATTTGTCAATATAGGAGAAAGCAGAATGAAACCTAAAAATTCAAACTGTTACTGCAAACGAATGCGTCAACGTAGGAGAAGGAAACTTGAGCATCCAAGTGGGATGGGTGTACTTATCATTACTCGAAAGTATCATGAAGATTGGATAAAAAAATATACGTTGAGATTTCAGAAGACTCTAGTTTTTGGAAGTTTGGCAACCCCTTTCAATAAAAGTGTTATTCGCCAGTCCCTGCATTAGGCTACATCAAGAGGAAACAAACCTTAGAGATAGAACGTAGAACTGCAGTATTTTGTCAAGTTTCAAGAAGCTAGCACAAACCGTGTTTGATTTAGAGTTCGAACTGCATCTGTCAATATAGGACAAAACAGAGTGAAACCTAAAAATTCAAACTGTTCCTGCAAACGAATGCTTCAACCTAGGAGAACGAAACTTGGGCATCCAAGTTTGATTGGTGCACTGCTCATTACTTGAAAGTATCATGAAGGTCGGAAGAAAAAATATATGATGAGATTTCAGGAGACTGTAGTTTTTTGGCAGCCTAACAACGCCTTTCATTGAATGTGTTATTCGCCAGTCTCTGCTTAAGGGTACATCAACAGGAAACAAACCTTAGGGATAGAACGTAGAACTACTTTATTGTGTCATGTTTCAAGTAGCTAGCACAAACCGTGTTTGATTTAATGTTCTAAATGCATCTGTCAATATAGGAGAAAACAGAGTGAAACCTAAAAATTCAAACTGTTCCTGCAAACGAATGCTTCAACCTAGAAGAACAAAACTTGGGCATCCAAGTGGGAATGGTGTACTGATCATTACTTGAATGTATCATGAAGATTGGATGAAAAAATATATGTTGAGATTTCAGGAGACTCTAGTTTTTTGAAAGTTTGGCCACCCCTTTCAATATAAGTGTTATTCGCCAGTCCCTGCATTAGGCTACATCAAGAGGAAACAAACCTTAGAGATAGAACGTAGAACTACTTTATTGTGTCAAGTTTCAAGAAGCTAGCACAAACCGTGTTTGATTTAGAGTTCTAGCTGCATCTGTCAATATAGGAGAAAACAGAGTGAAACCTAGAAATTCAAACTGTTACTGCAAACGAATGCATCAACCTAGGAGAACGAATCTTGGGCATCCAAGTTTGATTGGTGTACTGCTCATTACTTGAAAGTATCATTAAGGTCGGAAAAAAATATGTGTTGAGATTTCAGGAGACTCTAGTTTTTTGGCAGCCTAACAACGCCTTTCATTGAAAGTGTTATTCGCCACTCTGTGCTGAAGGCTACATCAAGAGTAAACAAACCTTAGGGTTAGAATGTAGAACTACTTTATTGTGTCAAGTTTCAAGAAGCTAGCTCAAACCGTGTATGATTTAGAGTTTGAACTACATTTGTCAATATAGAAGAAAACAGTGAAACCTAAAAATTAAAACTGTTACTGCAAACGAATGCTTCAACGTAGGAGAAGGAAACTTGAGCACCCAAGTGGGATTGGTGTACTGATCATTACTTGAAAGTATCATGAAGTTTGGATAAAAAAATATATGTTGAGATTTCAGAAGACTCTAGTTTTTGGAAGTTTGGCAACCCCTTTCAATAAAAGTGTTATTCGCCAGTAACTGCATTAGGCTACATCAAGAGGAAACAAACCTTAGAGATAGAACGTAGAACTACAGTATTTTGTCAAGTTTCAAGAAGCTAGCACAAACCGTGTTTGATTTAGAGTTCGAACTGCATCTGTCAATATAGGACAAAACAGAGTGAAACCTAAAAATTCAAAATGTTCCTGCAAACGAATGCTTCAACCTAGGAGAACGAAACTTGGGCATCCAAGTTTGATTGGTGCACTGCTCATTACTTGAAAGTATCATGAAGGTCGGAAGAAAAAATATATGATGAGATTTCAGGAGACTGTAGTGTTTTGGCAGCCTAACAACGCCTTTCATTGAATGTGTTATTCGCCAGTCTCTGCTTAAGGGTACATCAAGAGGAAACAAATTTTAGGGATTGAACGTAGAACTACTTTATTGTGTCATGTTTCAAGTAGCTAGCACAAACCGTGTTTGATTTAAAGTTCTAACTGCATCTGTCAATATAGGAGAAAACAGAGTGAAACCTAAAAATTCAAACTGTTCCTGCAAATGAATGCTTCAACCTAGAAGAACAAAACTTGGGCATCCAAGTGGGAATGGTGTACTGATCATTACTTGAATGTATCATGAAGATTGGATGAAAAAATATATGTTGAGATTTCAGGAGACTCTAGTTTTTTGAAAGTTTGGCAACCCCTTTCAAATTAAGTGTTATTCGCCAGTCCCTGCATTAGGCTACATCAAGAGGAAACAAACCTTAGAGATAGAACGTAGAACTACTTTATTGTGTCAAGTTTCAAGAAGCTAGCACAAACCGTGTTTGATTTAGAGTTCTAGCTGCATCTGTCAATATAGGAGAAAACAGAGTGAAACCTAGAAATTCAAACTGTTACTGCAAACGAATGCATCAACCTAGGAGAACGAAACTTGGGCATCCAAGTTTGATTGGTGTACTGCTCATTACTTGAAAGTATCATTAAGGTCGGAAAAAAATATGTGTTGAGATTTCAGGAGACTCTAGTTTTTTGGCAGCCTAACAACGCCTTTCATTGAAAGTGTTATTCGCCAGTCTGTGCTGAAGGCTACATCAAGAGGAAACAAACCTTAGGGATAGAATGTAGAACTACTTTATTGTGTCAAGTTTCAAGAAGCTAGCCCAAACCGTGTATGATTTAGAGTTTGAACTACATTTGTCAATATAGGAGAAAGCAGAATGAAACCTAAAAATTCAAACTGTTACTGCAAACGAATGCGTCAACGTAGGAGAAGGAAACTTGAGCATCCAAGTGGGATGGGTGTACTTATCATTACTCGAAAGTATCATGAAGATTGGATAAAAAAATATACGTTGAGATTTCAGAAGACTCTAGTTTTTGGAAGTTTGGCAACCCCTTTCAATAAAAGTGTTATTCGCCAGTCCCTGCATTAGGCTACATCAAGAGGAAACAAACCTTAGAGATAGAACGTAGAACTACAGTATTTTGTCAAGTTTCAAGAAGCTAGCACAAACCGTGTTTGATTTAGAGTTCGAACTGCATCTGTCAATATAGGACAAAACAGAGTGAAACCTAAAAATTCAAACTGTTCCTGCAAACGAATGCTTCAACCTAGGAGAACGAAACTTGGGCATCCAAGTTTGATTGGTGCACTGCTCATTACTTGAAAGTATCATGAAGGTCGGAAGAAAAAATATATGATGAGATTTCAGGAGACTCTAGTTTTTTGGCAGCCTAACAACGCCTTTCATTGAATGTGTTATTCGCCAGTCTCTGCTTAAGGCTACATCAAGAGGAAACAAACCTTAGGGATAGAACGTAGAACTACTTTATTGTGTCATGTTTCAAGTAGCTAGCACAAACCGTGTTTGATTTAATGTTCTAAATGCATCTGTCAATATAGGAGAAAACAGAGTGAAACCTAAAAATTCAAACTGTTCCTGCAAACGAATGCTTCAACCTAGAAGAACAAAACTTGGGCATCCAAGTGGGAATGGTGTACTGATCATTACTTGAATGTATCATGAAGATTGGATGAAAAAATATATGTTGAGATTTCAGGAGACTCTAGTTTTTTGAAAGTTTGGCAACCCCTTTCAATATAAGTGTTATTCGCCAGTCCCTGCATTAGGCTACATCAAGAGGAAACAAACCTTAGAGATAGAACGTAGAACTACTTTACTGTGTCAAGTTTCAAGAAGCTAGCACAAACCGTGTTTGATTTAGAGTTCTAGCTGCATCTGTCAATATAGGAGAAAACAGAGTGAAACCTAGAAATTCAAACTGTTACTGCAAACGAATGCATCAACCTAGGAGAACGAATCTTGGGCATCCAAGTTTGATTGGTGTACTGCTCATTACTTGAAAGTATCATTAAGGTCGGAAAAAAATATGTGTTGAGATTTCAGGAGACTCTAGTTTTTTGGCAGCCTAACAACGCCTTTCATTGAATGTGTTATTCGCCAGTCTCTGCTTAAGGCTACATCAAGAGGAAACAAACCTTAGGGATAGAACGTAGAACTACTTTATTGTGTCATGTTTCAAGTAGCTAGCACAAACCGTGTTTGATTTAATGTTCTAAATGCATCTGTCAATATAGGAGAAAACAGAGTGAAACCTAAAAATTCAAACTGTTCCTGCAAACGAATGCTTCAACCTAGAAGAACAAAACTTGGGCATCCAAGTGGGAATGGTGTACTGATCATTACTTGAATGTATCATGAAGATTGGATGAAAAAATATATGTTGAGATTTCAGGAGACTCTAGTTTTTTGAAAGTTTGGCAACCCCTTTCAATATAAGTGTTATTCGCCAGTCCCTGCATTAGGCTACATCAAGAGGAAACAAACCTTAGAGATAGAACGTAGAACTACTTTATTGTGTCAAGTTTCAAGAAGCTAGCACAAACCGTGTTTGATTTAGAGTTCTAGCTGCATCTGTCAATATAGGAGAAAACAGAGTGAAACCTAGAAATTCAAACTGTCACTGCAAACGAATGCATCAACCTAGGAGAACGAAACTTGGGCATCCAAGTTTGATTGGTGTACTGCTCATTACTTGAAAGTATCATTAAGGTCGGAAAAAAATATGTGTTGAGATTTCAGGAGACTCTAGTTTTTTGGCAGCCTAACAACGCCTTTCATTGAAAGTGTTATTCGCAACTCTGTGCTGAAGGCTACATCAAGAGGAAACAAACCTTAGGGATAGAATGTAGAACTACTTTATTGTGTCAAGTTTCAAGAAGCTAGCCCAAACCGTGTATGATTTAGAGTTTGAACTACATTTGTCAATATAGAAGAAAACAGTGAAACCTAAAAATTAAAACTGTTACTGCAAATGAATGCTTCAACGTAGGAGAAGGAAACTTGAGCATCCAAGTGGGATTGGTGTACTGATCATTACTTGAAAGTATCATGAAGTTTGGATAAAAAAATATATGTTGAGATTTCAGAAGACTCTAGTTTTTGGAAGTTTGGCAACCCCTTTCAATAAAAGTGTTATTCGCCAGTAACTGCATTAGGCTACATCAAGAGGAAACAAACCTTAGAGATAGAACGTAGAACTACAGTATTTTGTCAAGTTTAAAGAAGCTAGCACAAACCGTGTTTGATTTAGAGTTCGAACTGCATCTGTCAATATAGGACAAAACAGAGTGAAACCTAAAAATTCAAAATGTTCCTGCAAACGAATGCTTCAACCTAGGAGAACGAAACTTGGGCATCCAAGTTTGATTGGTGCACTGCTCATTACTTGAAAGTATCATGAAGGTCGGGAGAAAAAATATATGATGAGATTTCAGGAGACTGTAGTTTTTTGGCAGCCTAACAACGCCTTTCATTGAATGTGTTATTCGCCAGTCTCTGCTTAAGGGTACATCAAGAGGAAACAAATTTTAGGGATAGAACGTAGAACTACTTTATTGTGTCATGTTTCAAGTAGCTAGCACAAACCGTGTTTGATTTAAAGTTCTAACTGCATCTGTCAACATAGGAGAAAACAGAGTGAAACCTAAAAATTCAAACTGTTCCTGCAAATGAATGCTTCAACCTAGAAGAACAAAACTTGGGCTTCCAAGTGGGAATGGTGTACTGATCATTACTTGAATGTATCATGAAGTTTGGATGAAAAAATATATGTTGAGATTTCAGGAGACTCTAGTTTTTTGAAAGTTTGGCAACCCCTTTCAATATAAGTGTTATTCGCCAGTCCCTGCATTAGGCTACATCAAGAGGAAACAAACCTTAGAGATAGAACGTAGAACTACTTTATTGTGTCAAGTTTCAAGAAGCTAGCACAAACCGTGTTTGATTTAGAGTTCTAGCTGCGTCTGTCAATATAGGAGAAAACAGAGTGAAACCTAGAAATTCAAACTGTTACTGCAAACGAATGCATCAACCTAGGAGAACGAAACTTGGGCATCCAAGTTTGATTGGTGTACTGCTCATTACTTGAAAGTATCATTAAGGTCGGAAAAAAATATGTGTTGAGATTTCAGGAGACTCTAGTTTTTTGGCAGCCTAACAACGCCTTTCATTGAAAGTGTTATTCGCCAGTCTGTGCTGAAGGCTACATCAAGAGGAAACAAACCTTAGGGATAGAATGTAGAACTACTTTATTGTGTCAAGTTTCAAGAAGCTAGCCCAAACCGTGCATGATTTAGAGTTTGAACTACATTTGTCAATATAGGAGAAAGCAGAATGAAACCTAAAAATTCAAACTTTTACTGCAAACGAATGCGTCAACGTAGGAGAAGGAAACTTGAGCATCCAAGTGGGATGGGTGTACTTATCATTACTCGAAAGTATCATGAAGATTGGATAAAAAAATATACGTTGAGATTTCAGAAGACTCTAGTTTTTGGAAGTTTGGCAACCCCTTTCAATAAAAGTGTTATTCGCCAGTCCCTGCATTAGGCTACATCAAGAGGAAACAAACCTTAGAGATAGAACGTAGAACTACAGTATTTTGTCAAGTTTCAAGAAGCTAGCACAAACCGTGTTTGATTTAGAGTTCGAACTGCATCTGTCAATATAGGACAAAACAGAGTGAAACCTAAAAATTGAAACTGTTCCTGCAAACGAATGCTTCAACCTAGGAGAACGAAACTTGGGCATCCAAGTTTGATTGGTGCACTGCTCATTACTTGAAAGTATCATGAAGGTCGGAAGAAAAAATATATGATGAGATTTCAGGAGACTCTAGTTTTTTGGCAGCCTAACAACGCCTTTCATTGAATGTGTTATTCGCCAGTCTCTGCTTAAGGGTACATCAAGAGGAAACAAACCTTAGGGATAGAACGTAGAACTACTTTATTGTGTCATGTTTCAAGTAGCTAGCACAAACCGTGTTTGATTTAATGTTCTAAATGCATCTGTCAATATAGGAGAAAACAGAGTGAAACCTAAAAATTCAAACTGTTCCTGCAAACGAATGCTTCAACCTAGAAGAACAAAACTTGGGCATCCAAGTGGGAATGGTGTACTGATCATTACTTGAATGTATCATGAAGATTGGATGAAAAAATATATGTTGAGATTTCAGGAGACTCTAGTTTTTTGAAAGTTTGGCCACCCCTTTCAATATAAGTGTTATTCGCCAGTCCCTGCATTAGGCTACATCAAGAGGAAACAAACCTTAGAGATAGAACGTAGAACTACTTTATTGTGTCAAGTTTCAAGAAGCTAGCACAAACCGTGTTTGATTTAGAGTTCTAGCTGCATCTGTCAATATAGGAGAAAACAGAGTGAAACCTAGAAATTCAAACTGTTACTGCAAACGAATGCATCAAATTAGGAGAACGAAACTTGGGCATCCAAGTTTGATTGGTGTACTGCTCATTACTTGAAAGTATCATTAAGGTCGGAAAAAACTATGTGTTGAGATTTCAGGAGACTCTAGATTTTGGCAGCCTAACAACGCCTTTCATTGAAAGTGTTATTCGCCAGTCTGTGCTGAAGGCTACATCAAGAGGAAACAAACCTTAGGGATAGAATGTAGAACTATTTTATTGTGTCAAGTTTCAAGAAGCTAGCCCAAACCGTGTATGATTTAGAGTTTGAACTACATTTGTCAATATAGGAGAAAGCAGAATGAAACCTAAAAATTCAAACTGTTACTGCACACGAATGCGTCAACGTAGGAGAAGGAAAATTGAGCATCCAAGTGGGATGGGTGTACTTATCATTACTCGAAAGTATCATGAAGATTGGATAAAAAAATATACGTTGAGATTTCAGAAGACTCTAGTTTTTGGAAGTTTGGCAACCCCTTTCAATAAAAGTGTTATTCGCCAGTCCCTGCATTAGGCTACATCAAGAGGAAACAAACCTTAGAGATAGAACGTAGAACTACAGTATTTTGTCAAGTTTCAAGAAGCTAGCACAAACCGTGTTTGATTTAGAGTTCGAACTGCATCTGTCAATATAGGACAAAACAGAGTGAAACCTAAAAATTCAAACTGTTCCTGCAAACGAATGCTTCAACCTAGGAGAACGAAACTTGGGCATCCAAGTTTGATTGGTGCACTGCTCATTACTTGAAAGTATCATGAAGGTCGGAAGAAAAAATATATGATGAGATTTCAGGAGACTCTAGTTTTTTGGCAGCCTAACAACGCCTTTCATTGAATGTGTTATTCGCCAGTCTCTGCTTAAGGCTACATCAAGAGGAAACAAACCTTAGGGATAGAACGTAGAACTACTTTATTGTGTCATGTTTCAAGTAGCTAGCACAAACCGTGTTTGATTTAATGTTCTAAATGCATCTGTCAATATAGGAGAAAACAGAGTGAAACCTAAAAATTCAAACTGTTCCTGCAAACGAATGCTTCAACCTAGAAGAACAAAACTTGGGCATCCAAGTGGGAATGGTGTACTGATCATTACTTGAATGTATCATGAAGATTGGATGAAAAAATATATGTTGAGATTTCAGGAGACTCTAGTTTTTTGAAAGTTTGGCCACCCCTTTCAATATAAGTGTTATTCGCCAGTCCCTGCATTAGGCTACATCAAGAGGAAACGAACCTTAGAGATAGAACGTAGAACTACTTTATTGTGTCAAGTTTCAAGAAGCTAGCACAAACCGTGTTTGATTTAGAGTTCTAGCTGCATCTGTCAATATAGGAGAAAACAGAGTTAAACCTAGAAATTCAAACTGTTACTGCAAACGAATGCATCAACCTAGGAGAACGAAACTTGGGCATGCAAGTTTGATTGGTGTACTGCTCATTACTTGAAAGTATCATTAAGGTCGGAAAAAAATATGTGTTGAGATTTCAGGAGACTCTAGTTTTTTGGCAGCCTAACAACGCCTTTCATTGAAAGTGTTATTCGCCACTCTGTGCTGAAGGCTACATCAAGAGTAAACAAACCTTAGGGTTAGAATGTAGAACTACTTTATTGTGTCAAGTTTCAAGAAGCTAGCCCAAACCGTGTATGATTTAGAGTTTGAACTACATTTGTCAATATAGAAGAAAACAGTGAAACCTAAAAATTAAAACTGTTACTGCAAATGAATGCTTCAACGTAGGAGAAGGAAACTTGAGCATCCAAGTGGGATTGGTGTACTGATCATTACTTGAAAGTATCATGAAGTTTGGATAAAAAAATATATGTTGAGATTTCAGAAGACTCTAGTTTTTGGAAGTTTGGCAACCCCTTTCAATAAAAGTGTTATTCGCCAGTAACTGCATTAGGCTACATCAAGAGGAAACAAACCTTAGAGATAGAACGTAGAACTACAGTATTTTGTCAAGTTTAAAGAAGCTAGCACAAACCGTGTTTGATTTAGAGTTCGAACTGCATCTGTCAATATAGGACAAAACAGAGTGAAACCTAAAAATTCAAAATGTTCCTGCAAACGAATGCTTCAACCTAGGAGAACGAAACTTGGGCATCCAAGTTTGATTGGTGCACTGCTCATTACTTGAAAGTATCATGAAGGTCGGAAGAAAAAATATATGATGAGATTTCAGGAGACTGTAGTTTTTTGGCAGCCTAACAACGCCTTTCATTGAATGTGCTATTCGCCAGTCTCTGCTTAAGGGTACATCAAGAGGAAACAAATTTTAGGGATAGAACGTAGAACTACTTTATTGTGTCATGTTTCAAGTAGCTAGCACAAACCGTGTTTGATTTAAAGTTCTAACTGCATCTGTCAACATAGGAGAAAACAGAGTGAAACCTAAAAATTCAAACTGTTCCTGCAAACGAATGCTTCAACCTAGAAGAACAAAACTTGGGCATCCAAGTGGGAATGGTGTACTGATGATTACTTGAATGTATCATGAAGTTTGGATGAAAAAATATATGTTGAGATTTCAGGAGACTCTAGTTTTTTGAAAGTTTGGCAACCCCTTTCAAATTAAGTGTTATTCGCCAGTCCCTGCATTAGGCTACATCAAGAGGAAACAAACCTTAGAGATAGAACGTAGAACTACTTTATTGTGGCAAGTTTCAAGAAGCTAGCACAAACCGTGTTTGATTTAGAGTTCTAGCTGCATCTGTCAATATAGGAGAAAACAGAGTGAAACCTAGAAATTCAAACTGTTACTGCAAACGAATGCATCAACCTAGGAGAACGAAACTTGGGCATCCAAGTTTGATTGGTGTACTGCTCATTACTTGAAAGTATCATTAAGGTCGGAAAAAAATATGTGTTGAGATTTCAGGAGACTCTAGTTTTTTGGCAGCCTAACAACGCCTTTCATTGAAAGTGTTATTCGCCAGTCTGTGCTGAAGGCTACATCAAGAGGAAACAAACCTTAGGGATAGAATGTAGAACTACTTTATTGTGTCAAGTTTCAAGAAGCTAGCCCAAACCGTGTATGATTTAGAGTTTGAACTACATTTGTCAATATAGGAGAAAGCAGAATGAAACCTAAAAATTCAAACTGTTACTGCAAACGAATGCGTCAACGTAGGAGAAGGAAACTTGAGCATCCAAGTGGGATGGGTGTACTTATCATTACTCGAAAGTATCATGAAGATTGGATAAAAAAATATACGTTGAGATTTCAGAAGACTCTAGTTTTTGGAAGTTTGGCAACCCCTTTCAATAAAAGTGTTATTCGCCAGTCCCTGCATTAGGCTACATCAAGAGGAAACAAACCTTAGAGATAGAACGTAGAACTACAGTATTTTGTCAAGTTTAAAGAAGCTAGCACAAACCGTGTTTGATTTAGAGTTCGAACTGCATCTGTCAATATAGGACAAAACAGAGTGAAACCTAAAAATTCAAAATGTTCCTGCAAACGAATGCTTCAACCTAGGAGAACGAAACTTGGGCATCCAAGTTTGATTGGTGCACTGCTCATTACTTGAAAGTATCATGAAGGTCGGGAGAAAAAATATATGATGAGATTTCAGGAGACTGTAGTTTTTTGGCAGCCTAACAACGCCTTTCATTGAATGTGTTATTCGCCAGTCTCTGCTTAAGGGTACATCAAGAGGAAACAAATTTTAGGGATAGAACGTAGAACTACTTTATTGTGTCATGTTTCAAGTAGCTAGCACAAACCGTGTTTGATTTAAAGTTCTAACTGCATCTGTCAACATAGGAGAAAACAGAGTGAAACCTAAAAATTCAAACTGTTCCTGCAAATGAATGCTTCAACCTAGAAGAACAAAACTTGGGCATCCAAGTGGGAATGGTGTACTGATCATTACTTGAATGTATCATGAAGTTTGGATGAAAAAATATATGTTGAGATTTCAGGAGACTCTAGTTTTTTGAAAGTTTGGCAACCCCTTTCAATATAAGTGTTATTCGCCAGTCCCTGCATTAGGCTACATCAAGAGGAAACAAACCTTAGAGATAGAACGTAGAACTACTTTATTGTGTCAAGTTTCAAGAAGCTAGCACAAACCGTGTTTGATTTAGAGTTCTAGCTGCATCTGTCAATATAGGAGAAAACAGAGTGAAACCTAGAAATTCAAACTGTTACTGCAAACGAATGCATCAACCTAGGAGAACGAAACTTGGGCATCCAAGTTTGATTGGTGTACTGCTCATTACTTGAAAGTATCATTAAGGTCGGAAAAAAATATGTGTTGAGATTTCAGGAGACTCTAGTTTTTTGGCAGCCTAACAACGCCTTTCATTGAAAGTGTTATTCGCCACTCTGTGCTGAAGGCTACATCAAGAGGAAACAAACCTTAGGGATAGAATGTAGAACTACTTTATTGTGTCAAGTTTCAAGAAGCTAGCCCAAACCGTGTATGATTTAGAGTTTGAACTACATTTGTCAATATAGGAGAAAGCAGAATGAAACCTAAAAATTCAAACTGTTACTGCAAACGAATGCGTCAACGTAGGAGAAGGAAACTTGAGCATCCAAGTGGGATGGGTGTACTTATCATTACTCGAAAGTATCATGAAGATTGGATAAAAAAATATACGTTGAGATTTCAGAAGACTCTAGTTTTTGGAAGTTTGGCAACCCCTTTCAATAAAAGTGTTATTCGCCAGTCCCTGCATTAGGCTACATCAAGAGGAAACAAACCTTAGAGATAGAACGTAGAACTACAGTATTTTGTCAAGTTTCAAGAAGCTAGCACAAACCGTGTTTGATTTAGAGTTCGAACTGCATCTGTCAATATAGGACAAAACAGAGTGAAACCTAAAAATTCAAACTGTTCCTGCAAACGAATGCTTCAACCTAGGAGAACGAAACTTGGGCATCCAAGTTTGATTGGTGCACTGCTCATTACTTGAAAGTATCATGAAGGTCGGAAGAAAAAATATATGATGAGATTTCAGGAGACTCTAGTTTTTTGGCAGCCTAACAACGCCTTTCATTGAATGTGTTATTCGCCAGTCTCTGCTTAAGGCTACATCAAGAGGAAACAAACCTTAGGGATAGAACGTAGAACTACTTTATTGTGTCATGTTTCAAGTAGCTAGCACAAACCGTGTTTGATTTAATGTTCTAAATGCATCTGTCAATATAGGAGAAAACAGAGTGAAACCTAAAAATTCAAACTGTTCCTGCAAACGAATGCTTCAACCTAGAAGAACAAAACTTGGGCATCCAAGTGGGAATGGTGTACTGATCATTACTTGAATGTATCATGAAGATTGGATGAAAAAATATATGTTGAGATTTCAGGAGACTCTAGTTTTTTGAAAGTTTGGCCACCCCTTTCAATATAAGTGTTATTCGCCAGTCCCTGCATTAGGCTACATCAAGAGGAAACAAACCTTAGAGATAGAACGTAGAACTACTTTATTGTGTCAAGTTTCAAGAAGCTAGCACAAACCGTGTTTGATTTAGAGTTCTAGCTGCATCTGTCAATATAGGAGAAAACAGAGTGAAACCTAGAAATTCAAACTGTTACTGCAAACGAATGCATCAACCTAGGAGAACGAAACTTGGGCATCCAAGTTTGATTGGTGTACTGCTCATTACTTGAAAGTATCATTAAGGTCGGAAAAAAATATGTGTTGAGATTTCAGGAGACTCTAGTTTTTTGGCAGCCTAACAACGCCTTTCATTGAAAGTGTTATTCGCCACTCTGTGCTGAAGGCTACATCAAGAGTAAACAAACCTTAGGGTTAGAATGTAGAACTACTTTATTGTGTCAAGTTTCAAGAAGCTAGCCCAAACCGTGTATGATTTAGAGTTTGAACTACATTTGTCAATATAGAAGAAAACAGTGAAACCTAAAAATTAAAACTGTTACTGCAAATGAATGCTTCAACGTAGGAGAAGGAAACTTGAGCATCCAAGTGGGATTGGTGTACTGATCATTACTTGAAAGTATCATGAAGTTTGGATAAAAAAATATATGTTGAGATTTCAGAAGACTCTAGTTTTTGGAAGTTTGGCAACCCCTTTCAATAAAAGTGTTATTCGCCAGTAACTGCATTAGGCTACATCAAGAGGAAACAAACCTTAGAGATAGAACGTAGAACTACAGTATTTTGTCAAGTTTAAAGAAGCTAGCACAAACCGTGTTTGATTTAGAGTTCGAACTGCATCTGTCAATATAGGACAAAACAGAGTGAAACCTAAAAATTCAAAATGTTCCTGCAAACGAATGCTTCAACCTAGGAGAACGAAACTTGGGCATCCAAGTTTGATTGGTGCACTGCTCATTACTTGAAAGTATCATGAAGGTCGGAAGAAAAAATATATGATGAGATTTCAGGAGACTGTAGTTTTTTGGCAGCCTAACAACGCCTTTCATTGAATGTGCTATTCGCCAGTCTCTGCTTAAGGGTACATCAAGAGGAAACAAATTTTAGGGATAGAACGTAGAACTACTTTATTGTGTCATGTTTCAAGTAGCTAGCACAAACCGTGTTTGATTTAAAGTTCTAACTGCATCTGTCAACATAGGAGAAAACAGAGTGAAACCTAAAAATTCAAACTGTTCCTGCAAACGAATGCTTCAACCTAGAAGAACAAAACTTGGGCATCCAAGTGGGAATGGTGTACTGATGATTACTTGAATGTATCATGAAGTTTGGATGAAAAAATATATGTTGAGATTTCAGGAGACTCTAGTTTTTTGAAAGTTTGGCAACCCCTTTCAAATTAAGTGTTATTCGCCAGTCCCTGCATTAGGCTACATCAAGAGGAAACAAACCTTAGAGATAGAACGTAGAACTACTTTATTGTGGCAAGTTTCAAGAAGCTAGCACAAACCGTGTTTGATTTAGAGTTCTAGCTGCATCTGTCAATATAGGAGAAAACAGAGTGAAACCTAGAAATTCAAACTGTTACTGCAAACGAATGCATCAACCTAGGAGAACGAAACTTGGGCATCCAAGTTTGATTGGTGTACTGCTCATTACTTGAAAGTATCATTAAGGTCGGAAAAAAATATGTGTTGAGATTTCAGGAGACTCTAGTTTTTTGGCAGCCTAACAACGCCTTTCATTGAAAGTGTTATTCGCCAGTCTGTGCTGAAGGCTACATCAAGAGGAAACAAACCTTAGGGATAGAATGTAGAACTACTTTATTGTGTCAAGTTTCAAGAAGCTAGCCCAAACCGTGTATGATTTAGAGTTTGAACTACATTTGTCAATATAGGAGAAAGCAGAATGAAACCTAAAAATTCAAACTGTTACTGCAAACGAATGCGTCAACGTAGGAGAAGGAAACTTGAGCATCCAAGTGGGATGGGTTTACTTATCATTACTCGAAAGTATCATGAAGATTGGATAAAAAAATATACGTTGAGATTTCAGAAGACTCTAGTTTTTGGAAGTTTGGCAACCCCTTTCAATAAAAGTGTTATTCGCCAGTCCCTGCATTAGGCTACATCAAGAGGAAACAAACCTTAGAGATAGAACGTAGAACTACAGTATTTTGTCAAGTTTAAAGAAGCTAGCACAAACCGTGTTTGATTTAGAGTTCGAACTGCATCTGTCAATATAGGACAAAACAGAGTGAAACCTAAAAATTCAAAATGTTCCTGCAAACGAATGCTTCAACCTAGGAGAACGAAACTTGGGCATCCAAGTTTGATTGGTGCACTGCTCATTACTTGAAAGTATCATGAAGGTCGGGAGAAAAAATATATGATGAGATTTCAGGAGACTGTAGTTTTTTGGCAGCCTAACAACGCCTTTCATTGAATGTGTTATTCGCCAGTCTCTGCTTAAGGGTACATCAAGAGGAAACAAATTTTAGGGATAGAACGTAGAACTACTTTATTGTGTCATGTTTCAAGTAGCTAGCACAAACCGTGTTTGATTTAAAGTTCTAACTGCATCTGTCAACATAGGAGAAAACAGAGTGAAACCTAAAAATTCAAACTGTTCCTGCAAATGAATGCTTCAACCTAGAAGAACAAAACTTGGGCATCCAAGTGGGAATGGTGTACTGATCATTACTTGAATGTATCATGAAGTTTGGATGAAAAAATATATGTTGAGATTTCAGGAGACTCTAGTTTTTTGAAAGTTTGGCAACCCCTTTCAATATAAGTGTTATTCGCCAGTCCCTGCATTAGGCTACATCAAGAGGAAACAAACCTTAGAGATAGAACGTAGAACTACTTTATTGTGTCAAGTTTCAAGAAGCTAGCACAAACCGTGTTTGATTTAGAGTTCTAGCTGCATCTGTCAATATAGGAGAAAACAGAGTGAAACCTAGAAATTCAAACTGTTACTGCAAACGAATGCATCAACCTAGGAGAACGAAACTTGGGCATCCAAGTTTGATTGGTGTACTGCTCATTACTTGAAAGTATCATTAAGGTCGGAAAAAAATATGTGTTGAGATTTCAGGAGACTCTAGTTTTTTGGCAGCCTAACAACGCCTTTCATTGAAAGTGTTATTCGCCACTCTGTGCTGAAGGCTACATCAAGAGGAAACAAACCTTAGGGATAGAATGTAGAACTACTTTATTGTGTCAAGTTTCAAGAAGCTAGCCCAAACCGTGTATGATTTAGAGTTTGAACTACATTTGTCAATATAGGAGAAAGCAGAATGAAACCTAAAAATTCAAACTGTTACTGCAAACGAATGCGTCAACGTAGGAGAAGGAAACTTGAGCATCCAAGTGGGATGGGTGTACTTATCATTACTCGAAAGTATCATGAAGATTGGATAAAAAAATATACGTTGAGATTTCAGAAGACTCTAGTTTTTGGAAGTTTGGCAACCCCTTTCAATAAAAGTGTTATTCGCCAGTCCCTGCATTAGGCTACATCAAGAGGAAACAAACCTTAGAGATAGAACGTAGAACTACAGTATTTTGTCAAGTTTCAAGAAGCTAGCACAAACCGTGTTTGATTTAGAGTTCGAACTGCATCTGTCAATATAGGACAAAACAGAGTGAAACCTAAAAATTCAAACTGTTCCTGCAAACGAATGCTTCAACCTAGGAGAACGAAACTTGGGCATCCAAGTTTGATTGGTGCACTGCTCATTACTTGAAAGTATCATGAAGGTCGGAAGAAAAAATATATGATGAGATTTCAGGAGACTCTAGTTTTTTGGCAGCCTAACAACGCCTTTCATTGAATGTGTTATTCGCCAGTCTCTGCTTAAGGCTACATCAAGAGGAAACAAACCTTAGGGATAGAACGTAGAACTACTTTATTGTGTCATGTTTCAAGTAGCTAGCACAAACCGTGTTTGATTTAATGTTCTAAATGCATCTGTCAATATAGGAGAAAACAGAGTGAAACCTAAAAATTCAAACTGTTCCTGCAAACGAATGCTTCAACCTAGAAGAACAAAACTTGGGCATCCAAGTGGGAATGGTGTACTGATCATTACTTGAATGTATCATGAAGATTGGATGAAAAAATATATGTTGAGATTTCAGGAGACTCTAGTTTTTTGAAAGTTTGGCCACCCCTTTCAATATAAGTGTTATTCGCCAGTCCCTGCATTAGGCTACATCAAGAGGAAACAAACCTTAGAGATAGAACGTAGAACTACTTTATTGTGTCAAGTTTCAAGAAGCTAGCACAAACCGTGTTTGATTTAGAGTTCTAGCTGCATCTGTCAATATAGGAGAAAACAGAGTGAAACCTAGAAATTCAAACTGTTACTGCAAACGAATGCATCAACCTAGGAGAACGAAACTTGGGCATCCAAGTTTGATTGGTGTACTGCTCATTACTTGAAAGTATCATTAAGGTCGGAAAAAAATATGTGTTGAGATTTCAGGAGACTCTAGTTTTTTGGCAGCCTAACAACGCCTTTCATTGAAAGTGTTATTCGCCACTCTGTGCTGAAGGCTACATCAAGAGTAAACAAACCTTAGGGTTAGAATGTAGAACTACTTTATTATGTCAAGTTTCAAGAAGCTAGCCCAAACCGTGTATGATTTAGAGTTTGAACTACATTTGTCAATATAGAAGAAAACAGTGAAACCTAAAAATTAAAACTGTTACTGCAAATGAATGCTTCAACGTAGGAGAAGGAAACTTGAGAATCCAAGTGGGATTGGTGTACTGATCATTACTTGAAAGTATCATGAAGTTTGGATAAAAAAATATATGTTGAGATTTCAGAAGACTCTAGTTTTTGGAAGTTTGGCAACCCCTTTCAATATAAGTGTTATTCGCCAGTAACTGCATCAGGCTACATCAAGAGGAAACAAACCTTAGAGATAGAACGTAGAACTACAGTATTTTGTCAAGTTTAAAGAAGCTAGCACAAACCGTGTTTGATTTAGAGTTCGAACTGCATCTGTCAATATAGGACAAAACAGAGTGAAACCTAAAAATTCAAAATGTTCCTGCAAACGAATGCTTCAACCTAGGAGAACGAAACTTGGGCATCCAAGTTTGATTGGTGCACTGCTCATTACTTCAAAGTATCATGAAGGTCGGAAGAAAAAATATATGATGAGATTTCAGGAGACTGTAGTTTTTTGGCAGCCTAACAACGCCTTTCATTGAATGTGTTATTCGCCAGTCTGTGCTGAAGGCTACATCAAGAGGAAACAAACCTTAGGGATAGAATGTAGAACTACTTTATTGTGTCAAGTTTCAAGAAGCTAGCCCAAACCGTGTATGATTTAGAGTTTGAACTACATTTGTCAATATAGGAGAAAGCAGAATGAAACCTAAAAATTCAAACTGTTACTGCACACGAATGCGTCAACGTAGGAGAAGGAAACTTGAGCATCCAAGTGGGATGGGTGTACTTATCATTACTCGAAAGTATCATGAAGATTGGATAAAAAAATATACGTTGAGATTTCAGAAGACTCTAGTTTTTGGAAGTTTGGCAACCCCTTTCAATAAAAGTGTTATTCGCCAGTCCCTGCATTAGGCTACATCAAGAGGAAACAAACCTTAGAGATAGAACGTAGAACTACAGTATTTTGTCAAGTTTCAAGAAGCTAGCACAAACCGTGTTTGATTTAGAGTTCGAACTGCATCTGTCAATATAGGACAAAACAGAGTGAAACCTAAAAATTCAAACTGTTCCTGCAAACGAATGCTTCAACCTAGGAGAACGAAACTTGGGCATCCAAGTTTGATTGGTGCACTGCTCATTACTTGAAAGTATCATGAAGGTCGGAAGAAAAAATATATGATGAGATTTCAGGAGACTCTAGTTTTTTGGCAGCCTAACAACGCCTTTCATTGAATGTGTTATTCGCCAGTCTCTGCTTAAGGCTACATCAAGAGGAAACAAACCTTAGGGATAGAACGTAGAACTACTTTATTGTGTCATGTTTCAAGTAGCTAGCACAAACCGTGTTTGATTTAATGTTCTAAATGCATCTGTCAATATAGGAGAAAACAGAGTGAAACCTAAAAATTCAAACTGTTCCTGCAAAAGAATGCTTCAACCTAGAAGAACAAAACTTGGGCATCCAAGTGGGAATGGTGTACTGATGATTACTTGAATGTATCATGAAGATTGGATGAAAAAATATATGTTGAGATTTCAGGAGACTCTAGTTTTTTGAAAGTTTGGCCACCCCTTTCAATATAAGTGTTATTCGCCAGTCCCTGCATTAGGCTACATCAAGAGGAAAGAAACCTTAGAGATAGAACCTAGAACTACTTTATTGTGTCAAGTTTCAAGAAGCTAGCACAAACCGTGTTTGATTTAGAGTTCTAGCTGCATCTGTCAATATAGGAGAAAACAGAGTGAAACCTAGAAATTCAAACTGTTACTGCAAACGAATGCATCAACCTAGGAGAACGAAACTTGGGCATCCAAGTTTGATTGGTGTACTGCTCATTACTTGAAAGTATCATTAAGGTCAGAAAAAAATATGTGTTGAGATTTCAGGAGACTCTAGATTTTGGCAGCCTAACAACGCCTTTCATTGAAAGTGTTATTCGCCAGTCTGTGCTGAAG
This sequence comes from Callospermophilus lateralis, assembly GCF_048772815.1. NCBI lineage: Eukaryota > Metazoa > Chordata > Mammalia > Rodentia > Sciuridae > Callospermophilus > Callospermophilus lateralis. The sequence continues at coordinate 14,419 of NW_027514138.1, read as the reverse complement.
GCTACATCAAGAGGAAACAAACCTTAGGGATAGAATGTAGAACTATTTTATTGTGTCAAGTTTCAAGAAGCTAGCCCAAACCGTGTATGATTTAGAGTTTGAACTACATTTGTCAATATAGAAGAAAACAGTGAAACCTAAAAATTAAAACTGTTACTGCAAACGAATGCTTCAACGTAGGAGAAGGAAACTTGAGCATCCAAGTGGGATTGGTGTACTGATCATTACTTGAAAGTATCATGAAGTTTGGATAAAAAAATATATGTTGAGATTTCAGAAGACTCTAGTTTTTGGAAGTTTGGCAACCCCTTTCAATAAAAGTGTTATTCACCAGTAACTGCATTAGGCTACATCAAGAGGAAACAAACCTTAGAGATAGAACGTAGAACTACAGTATTTTGTCAAGTTTAAAGAAGCTAGCACAAACCGTGTTTGATTTAGAGTTCGAACTGCATCTGTCAATATAGGACAAAACAGAGTGAAACCTAAAAATTCAAAATGTTCCTGCAAACGAATGCTTCAACCTAGGAGAACGAGACTTGGGCATCCAAGTTTGATTGGTGCACTGCTCATTACTTCAAAGTATCATGAAGGTCGGAAGAAAAAATATATGATGAGATTTCAGGAGACTGTAGTTTTTTGGCAGCCTAACAACGCCTTTCATTGAATGTGTTATTCGCCAGTCTCTGCTTAAGGGTACATCAAGAGGAAACAAATTTTAGGGATAGAACGTAGAACTACTTTATTGTGTCATGTTTCAAGTAGCTAGCACAAACCGTGTTTGATTTAAAGTTCTAACTGCATCTGTCAATATAGGAGAAAACAGAGTGAAACCTAAAAATTCAAACTGTTCCTGCAAATGAATGCTTCAACCTAGAAGAACAAAACTTGGGCATCCAAGTGGAAATGGTGTACTGATCATTACTTGAATGTATCATGAAGATTGGATGAAAAAATATATGTTGAGATTTCAGGAGACTCTAGTTTTTTGAAAGTTTGGCAACCCCTTTCAATATAAGTGTTATTCGCCAGTCCCTGCATTAGGCTACATCAAGAGGAAACAAACCTTAGAGATAGAACGTAGAACTACTTTATTGTGTCAAGTTTCAAGAAGCTAGCACAAACCGTGTTTGATTTAGAGTTCTAGCTGCATCTGTCAATATAGGAGAAAACAGAGTGAAACCTAGAAATTCAAACTGTTACTGCAAACGAATGCATCAACCTAGGAGAACGAAACTTGGGCATCCAAGTTTGATTGGTGTACTGCTCATTACTTGAAAGTATCATTAAGGTCGGAAAAAAATATGTGTTGAGATTTCAGGAGACTCTAGTTTTTTGGCAGCCTAACAACGCCTTTCATTGAAAGTGTTATTCGCCAGTCTGTGCTGAAGGCTACATCAAGAGGAAACAAACCTTAGGGATAGAATGTAGAACTACTTTATTTTGTCAAGTTTCAAGAAGCTACCCCAAACCGTGTATGATTTAGAGTTTGAACTACAATTGTCAATATAGGAGAAAGCAGAATGAACCTAAAAATTCAAACTGTTACTGCAAACGAATGCTTCAACGTAGGAGAATGAAACTTGAGCATCCAAGTGGGATTGGTGTACTGATCATTACTCGAAAGTATCATAAAGATTGGATAAAAAAATATATGTTGAGATTTCAGAAGACTCTAGTTTTGGGAAGTTTGGCAACCCCTTTCAATAAAAGTGTTATTCGCCAGTCCCTGCATTAGGCTACATGAAGAGGAAACAAACCTTAGAGATAGAACGTAGAACTACAGTATTTAGTCAAGTTTCAAGAAGCTAGCACAAACCGTGTTAGATTTAGAGTTCGAACTGCATCTGTCAATATAGGACAAAACAGAGTGAAACCTAAAAATTCAAACTGTTCCTGCAAACGAATGCTTCAACCTAGGAGAACGAAACTCGGGCATCCAAGTTTGATTGGTGCACTGCTCATTACTTGAAAGTATCATGAAGGTCGGAAGAAAAAATATATGATGAGATTTCAGGAGACTGTAGTTTTTTGGCAGCCTAACAACGCCTTTCATTGAAAGTGTTATTCGCCAGTCTCTGCTTAAGGGTACATCAAGAGGAAACAAACCTTAGGGATAGAATGTAGAACTACTTTATTGTGTCAAGTTTCAAGAAGCTAGCCCAAACCGTGTATGATTTAGAGTTTGAACTACATTTGTCAATATAGGAGAAAGCAGAAGGAAACCTAAAAATTCAAACTGTTACTGCAAACGAATGCTTCAACGTAGGAGAAGGAAACTTGAGCATCCAAGTGGGATTGGTGTACTGATCATTACTCGAAAGTATCATGAAGATTGGATAAAAAAATATATGTTGAGATTTCAGAAGACTCTAGTTTTGGGAAGTTTGGCAACCCCTTTCAATAAAAGTGTTATTCGCCAGTCCCTGCATTAGGCTACATCAAGAGGAAACAAACCTTAGAGATTGAACGTAGAACTACAGTATTTTGTCAAGTTTCAAGAAGCTAGCACAAACCGTGTTTGATTTAGAGTTCGAACTGCATCTGTCAATATAGGACAAAACAGAGTGAAACCTAAAAATTCAAACTGTTCCTGCAAACGAATGCTTCAACCTAGGAGAACGAAACTTGGGAATCCAAGTTTGATTGGTGCACTTCTCATTACTTGAAAGTATCATGAAGGTCGGAAGAAAAAATATATGATGAGATTTCAGGAGACTGTATTTTTTGGCAGCCTAACAACGCCTTTCATTGAATGTGTTATTCGTCAGTCTCTGCTTAAGGCTACATCAAGAGGAAACAAACCTTAGGGATAGAACGTAGAACTACTTTATTGTGTCATGTTTCAAGTAGCTAGCACAAACCGTGTTTGATTTAAAGTTCTAACTGCATCTGTCAATATAGGAGAAAACAGAGTGAAACCTAAAACTTCAAACTGTTCCTGCAAACGAATGCTTCAACCTAGAAGAACAAATCTTGGGCATCCAAGTGGGAATGGTGTACTGATCATTACTTGAATGTATCATGAAGATTGGATGAAAAAATATATGTTGAGATTTCAGGAGACTCTAGTTTTTTGAAACTTTGGCAACCCCTTTCAATATAAGTGTTATTCGCCAGTCCCTGCATTAGGCTACATCAAGAGGAAACAAACCTTAGAGATAGAACGTAGAACTACTTTATTGTGTCAAGTTTCAAGAAGCTAGCACAAACCGTGTTTGATTTTGAGTTCTAGCTGCATCTGTCAATATAGGAGAAAACAGAGTGAAACCTAGAAATTCAAACTGTTACTGCAAACGAATGCATCAACCTAGGAGAACGAAACTTGGGCATCCAAGTTTGATTGGTGTACTGCTCATTACTTGAAAGTATCATTAAGGTCGGAAAAAAATATGTGTTGAGATTTCAGGAGACTCTAGTTTTTTGGCAGCCTAACAACGCCTTTCATTGAAAGTGTTATTCGCCAGTCTGTGCTGAAGGCTACATCAAGAGGAAACAAACCTTAGGGATAGAATGTAGAACTACTTTATTGTGTCAAGTTTCAAGAAGCTAGCCCAAACCGTGTATGATTTAGAGTTTGAACAACATTTGTCAATATAGGAGAAAGCAGAATGAAACCTAAAAATTCAAACTGTTACTGCAAACGAATGCTTCAACGTAGGAGAAGGAAACTTGAGCATCCAAGTGGGATTGGTGTACTGATCATTACTCGAAAGTATCATGAAGATTGGATAAAAAAATATATGTTGAGATTTCAGAAGACTCTAGTTTTGGGAAGTTTGGCAACCCCTTTCAATAAAAGTGTTATTCGCCAGTCCCTGCATTAGGCTACATCAAGAGGAAACAAACCTTAGAGATAGAACGTAGAACTACAGTATTTTGTCAAGTTTCAAGAAGCTAGCACAAACCGTGTTTGATTTAGAGTTCGAACTGCATCTGTCAATATAGGACAAAACAGAGTGAAACCTAAAAATTCAAACTGTTCCTGCAAACGAATGCTTCAACCTAGGAGAACGAAACTTGGGCATCCAAGTTTGATTGGTGCACTGCTCATTACTTGAAAGTATCATGAAGGTCGGAAGAAAAAATATATGATGAGATTTCAGGAGACTGTAGTTTTTTGGCAGCCTAACAACGCCTTTCATTGAATGTGTTATTCGCCAGTCTCTGCTTAAGGGTACATCAAGAGGAAACAATCCTTAGGGATAGAACGTAGAACTACTTTATTGTGTCATGTTTCAAGTAGCTAGCACAAACCGTGTTTGATTTAAAGTTCTAACTGCATCTGTCAATATAGGAGAAAACAGAGTGAAACCTAAAAAATTCAAACTGTTCCTGCAAACGAATGCTTCAACCTAGAAGAACAAAACTTGGGCATCCAAGTGGGAATGGTGTACTGATCATTACTTGAATGTATCATGAAGATTGGATGAAAAAATATATGTTGAGATTTCAGGAGACTCTAGTTTTTTGAAAGTTTGGCAACCCCTTTCAATATAAGTGTTATTCGCCAGTCCCTGCATTAGGCTACATCAAGAGGAAACAAACCTTAGAGATAGAACGTAGAACTACTTTATTGTGTCAAGTTTCAAGAAGCTAGCACAAACCGTGTTTGATTTAGAGTTCTAGCTGCATCTGTCAATATAGGAGAAAACAGAGTGAAACCTAGAAATTCAAACTGTTACTGCAAACGAATGCATCAACCTAGGAGAACGAAACTTGGGCATCCAAGTTTGATTGGTGTACTGCTCATTACTTGAAAGTATCATTAAGGTCGGAAAAAAATATGTGTTGAGATTTCAGGAGACTCTAGTTTTTTGGCAGCCTAACAACGCCTTTCATTGAAAGTGTTATTCGCCGGTCTGTGCTGAAGGCTACATCAAGAGGAAACAACCTTAGGGATAGAATGTAGAACTACTTTACTGTGTCAAGTTTCAAGAAGCTAGCCCAAACCGTGTATGATTTAGAGTTTGAACTACATTTGTCAATATAGGAGAAAGCAGAATGAAACCTAAAAATTCAAACTGTTACTGCAAACGAATGCTTCAACGTAGGAGAAGGAAACTTGAGCATCCAAGTGGGATTGGTGTACTGATCATTACTCGAAAGTATCATGAAAATTGGATAAAAAAATATATGTTGAGATTTCAGAAGACTCTAGTTTTGGGAAGTTTGGCAACCCATTTCAATAAAAGTGTTATTCGCCAGTCCCTGCATTAGGCTACATCAAGAGGAAACAAACCTTAGAGATAGAACGTAGAACTACAGTATTTTGTCAAGTTTCAAGAAGCTAGCACAAACCGTGTTTGATTTAGAGTTCGAACTGCATCTGTCAATATAGGACAAAACAGAGTGAAACCTAAAAATTCAAACTGTTCCTGCAAACGAATGCTTCAACCTAGGAGAACGAAACTTGGGCATCCAAGTTTGATTGGTGCACTGCTCATTACTTGAAAGTATCATGAAGGTCGGAAGAAAAAATATATGATGAGATTTCAGGAGACTGTAGTTTTTTGGCAGCCTAACAACGCCTTTCATTGAATGTGTTATTCGCCAGTCTCTGCTTAAGGGTACATCAAGAGGAAACAATCCTTAGGGATAGAACGTAGAACTACTTTATTGTGTCATGTTTCAAGTAGCTAGCACAAACCGTGTTTGATTTAAAGTTCTAACTGCATCTGTCAATATAGGAGAAAACAGAGTGAAACCTAAAAATTCAAACTGTTCCTGCAAACGAATGCTTCAACCTAGAAGAACAAAACTTGGGCATCCAAGTGGGAATGGTGTACTGATCATTACTTGAATGTATCATGAAGATTGGATGAAAAAATATATGTTGAGATTTCAGGAGACTCTAGTTTTTTGAAAGTTTGGCAACCCCTTTCAATATAAGTGTTATTCGCCAGTCCCTGCATTAGGCTACATCAAGAGGAAACAAACCTTAGAGATAGAACGTAGAACTACTTTATTGTGTCAAGTTTCAAGAAGCCAGCACAAACCGTGTTTGATTTAGAGTTCTAGCTGCATCTGTCAATATAGGAGAAAACAGAGTGAAACCTAGAAATTCAAACTGTTACTGCAAACGGATGCATCAACCTAGGAGAACGAAACTTGGGCATCCAAGTTTGATTGGTGTACTGCTCATTACTTGAAAGTATCATTAAGGTCGGAAAAAAATATGTGTTGAGATTTCAGGAGACTCTAGTTTTTTGGCAGCCTAACAACGCCTTTCATTGAAAGTGTTATTCGCCGGTCTGTGCTGAAGGCTACATCAAGAGGAAACAACCTTAGGGATAGAATGTAGAACTACTTTACTGTGTCAAGTTTCAAGAAGCTAGCCCAAACCGTGTATGATTTAGAGTTTGAACTACATTTGTCAATATAGGAGAAAGCAGAATGAAACCTAAAAATTCAAACTGTTACTGCAAACGAATGCTTCAACGTAGGAGAAGGAAACTTGAGCATCCAAGTGGGATTGGTGTACTGATCATTACTCGAAAGTATCATGAAAATTGGATAAAAAAATATATGTTGAGATTTCAGAAGACTCTAGTTTTGGGAAGTTTGGCAACCCATTTCAATAAAAGTGTTATTCGCCAGTCCCTGCATTAGGCTACATCAAGAGGAAACAAACCTTAGAGATAGAACGTAGAACTACAGTATTTTGTCAAGTTTCAAGAAGCTAGCACAAACCGTGTTTGATTTAGAGTTCGAACTGCATCTGTCAATATAGGACAAAACAGAGTGAAACCTAAAAATTCAAACTGTTCCTGCAAAGGAATGCTTCAACCTAGGAGAACGAAACTTGGGCATCCAAGTTTGATTGGTGCACTGCTCATTACTTGAAAGTATCATGAAGGTCGGAAGAAAAAATATATGATTAGATTTCAGGAGACTGTAGTTTTTTGGCAGCCTAACAACGCCTTTCATTGAATGTGTTATTCGCCAGTCTCTGCTTAAGGCTACATCAAGAGGAAACAAAACTTAGGGATAGAACGTAGAACTACTTTATTGTGTCATGTTTCAAGTAGCTAGCACAAACCGTGTTTGATTTAAAGTTCTAACTGCATCTGTCACTATAGGAGAAAACAGAGTGAAACCTAAAACTTCAAACTGTTCCTGCAAACGAATGCTTCAACCTAGAAGAACAAAACTTGGGCATCCAAGTTGGAATGGTGTACTGATCATTACTTGAATGTATCATGAAGATTGGATGAAAAAATATATGTTGAGATTTCAGGAGACTCTAGTTTTTTGAAAGTTTGGCAACCCCTTTCAATATAAGTGTTATTCGCCAGTCCCTGCATTAGGCTACATCAAGAGGAAACAAACCTTAGAGATAGAACGTAGAACTACTTTATTGTGTCAAGTTTCAAGAAGCTAGCACAAACCGTGTTTGATTTAGAGTTCTAGCTGCATCTGTCAATATAGGAGAAAACAGAGTGAAACCTAGAAATTCAAACTGTTACTGCAAACGAATGCATCAACCTAGGAGAACGAAACTTGGGCATCCAAGTTTGATTGGTGTACTGCTCATTACTTGAAAGTATCATTAAGGTCGGAAAAAAATATGTGTTGAGATTTCAGGAGACTCTAGTTTTTTGGCAGCCTAACAACGCCTTTCATTGAAAGTGTTATTCGCCAGTCTGTGCTGAAGGCTACATCAAGAGGAAACAAACCTTAGGGATAGAATGTAGAACTACTTTATTGTGTCAAGTTTCAAGAAGCTAGCCCAAACCGTGTATGATTTAGAGTTTGAACTACATTTGTCAATATAGGAGAAAGCAGAATGAAACCTAAAAATTCAAACTGTTACTGCAAACGAATGCTTCAACGTAGGAGAAGGAAATTGAGCATCCAACTGGGATTGGTGTACTGATCATTACTCGAAAGTATCATGAAGATTGGATGCAAAAATATATGTTGAGATTTCAGAAGACTCTAGTTTTGGGAAGTTTGGCAACCCATTTCAATAAAAGTGTTATTCGCCAGTCCCTGCATTAGGCTACATCAAGAGTAAACAAACCTTAGAGATAGAACGTAGAACTACAGTATTTTGTCAAGTTTCAAGAAGCTAGCACAAACCGTGTTTGATTTAGAGTTCGAACTGCATCTGTCAATATAGGACAAAACAGAGTGAAACCTAAAAATTCAAACTGTTCTGCAAACGAATGCTTCAACCTTATAGAACGAAACTTGGGCATCCAAGTTTGATTGGTGCACTGCTCATTACTTGAAAGTATCATGAAGGTCGGAAGAAAAAATATATGATGAGATTTCAGGAGACTGTAGTTTTTTGGCAGCCTAACAACGCCTTTCATTGAATGTGTTATTCGCCAGTCTCTGCATAAGGCTACATCAAGAGGAAACAAACCTTAGAAATAGAACGTAGAACTACTTTGTTGTGTCATGTTTCAAGTAGCTATCACAAACCGTGTTTGATTTAAAGTTCTAACTGCATCTGTCAATATAGGAGAAAACAGAGTGAAACCTAAAAATTCAAACTGTTCCTGCAAACGAATGCTTCAACCTAGAAGAACAAAACTTGGGCATCCAAGTGGGAATGGTGTACTGATCATTACTTGAATGTATCATGAAGATTGGATGAAAAAATATATGTTGAGATTTCAGGAGACTCTAGTTTTTTGAAAGTTTGGCAACCCCTTTCAATATAAGTGTTATTCGCCAGTCCCTGCATTAGGCTACATCAAGAGGAAACAAACCTTAGAGATAGAACGTAGAACTACTTTATTGTGTCAAGTTTCAAGAAGCTAGCACAAACCGTGTTTGATATAGAGTTCTAGCTGCATCTGTCAATATAGGAGAAAACAGAGTGAAACCTAGAAATTCAAACTGTTACTGCAAACGAATGCATCAACCTAGGAGAACGAAACTTGGGCATCCAAGTTTGATTGGTGTACTGCTCATTACTTGAAAGTATCATTAAGGTCGGAAAAAAATATGTGTTGAGATTTCAGGAGACTCTAGTTTTTTGGCAGCCTAACAACGCCTTTCATTGAAAGTGTTATTCGCCAGTCTGTGCTGAAGGCTACATCAAGAGGAAACAAACCTTAGGGATAGAATGTATTACTACTTTATTGTGTCAAGTTTCAAGAAGCTAGCCCAAACCGTGTATGATTTAGAGTTTGAACTACATTTGTCAATAAAGGAGAAAGCAGAATGAAACCTAAAAATTCAAACTGTTACTGCAAACGAATGCTTCAACGTAGGAGAAGGAAACTTGAGCATCCAAGTGGGATTGGTGTACTGATCATTACTCGAAAGTATCATGAAGATTGGATAAAAAAATATATGTTGAGATTTCAGAAGACTCTAGTTTTTGGAAGTTTGGCAACCCCTTTCAATAAAAGTGTTATTCGCCAGTCCCTGCATTAGGCTACATGAAGAAGAAACAAACCTTAGTGATAGAACGTAGAACTACAGTATTTTGTCAAGTTTCAAGAAGCTAGCACAAACCGTGTTTGATTTAGAGTTCGAACTGCATCTGTCAATATAGGACAAAACAGAGTGAAACCTAAAAATTCAAACTGTTCCTGCAAACGAATGCTTCAACCTAGGAGAACGAAACTTGGGAATCCAAGTTTGATTGGTGCACTTCTCATTACTTGAAAGTATCATGAAGGTCGGAAGAAAAAATATATGATGAGATTTCAGGAGACTGTATTTTTTGGCAGCCTAACAACGCCTTTCATTGAATGTGTTATTCGTCAGTCTCTGCTTAAGGCTACATCAAGAGGAAACAAACCTTAGGGATAGAACGTAGAACTACTTTATTGTGTCATGTTTCAAGTAGCTAGCACAAACCGTGTTTGATTTAAAGTTCTAACTGCTTCTGTCAATATAGGAGAAAACAGAGTGAAACCTAAAAATTCAAACTGTTCCTGCAAACGAATGCTTCAACCTAGAAGAACAAAACTTGGGCATCCAAGTGGGAATGGTGTACTGATCATTACTTGAATGTATTATGAAGATTGGATGAAAAAATATATGTTGAGATTTCAGGAGACTCTAGTTTTTTGAAAGTTTGGCAACCCCTTTCAATATAAGTGTTATTTGCCAGTCCCTGCATTAGGCTACATCAAGAGGAAACAAACCATAGAGATAGAACGTAGAACTACTTTATTGTGTCAAGTTTCAAGAAGCTAGCACAAACCGTGTTTGATTTAGAGTTCTAGCTGCATCTGTCAATATAGGAGAAAACAGAGTGAAACCTAGAAATTCAAACTGTTACTGCAAACGAATGCATCAACCTAGGAGAACGAAACTTGGGCATCCAAGTTTGATTGGTGTACTGCTCATTACTTGAAAGTATCATTAAGGTCGGAAAAAAATATGTGTTGAGATTTCATTAGACTCTAGTTTTTTGGCAGCCTAACAACGGCTTTCATTGAAAGTGTTATACGCCAGTCTGTGCTGAAGGCTACATCAAGAGGAAACAAACCTTAGGGATAGAATGTAGAACTACTTTATTGTGTCAAGTTTCAAGAAGCTAGCCCAAACCGTGTATGATTTAGAGTTTGAACTACATTTGTCAATATAGGAGAAAGCAGAATGAAACCTAAAAATTCAAACTGTTACTGCAAACGAATGCTTCAACGTAGGAGAAGGAAATTGAGCATCCAACTGGGATTGGTGTACTGATCATTACTCGAAAGTATCATGAAGATTGGATGCAAAAATATATGTTGAGATTTCAGAAGACTCTAGTTTTGGGAAGTTTGGCAACCCATTTCAATAAAAGTGTTATTCGCCAGTCCCTGCATTAGGCTACATCAAGAGGAAACAAACCTTAGAGATAGAACGTAGAACTACAGTATTTTGTCAAGTTTCAAGAAGCTAGCACAAACCGTGTTTGATTTAGAGTTCGAACTGCATCTGTCAATATACGACAAAACAGAGTGAAACCTAAAAATTCAAACTGTTCCTGCAAACGAATGCTTCAACCTTATAGAACGAAACTTGGGCATCCAAGTTTGATTGGTGCACTGCTCATTACTTGAAAGTATCATGAAGGTCGGAAGAAAAAATATATGATGAGATTTCAGGAGACTGTAGTTTTTTGGCAGCCTAACAACGCCTTTCATTGAATGTGTTATTCGCCAGTCTCTGCATAAGGCTACATCAAGAGGAAACAAACCTTAGAAATAGAACGTAGAACTACTTTATTGTGTCATGTTTCAAGTAGCTAGCACAAACCGTGTTTGATTTAAAGTTCTAACTGCATCTGTCAATATAGGAGAAAACAGAGTGAAACCTAAAAATTCAAACTGTTCCTGCAAACGAATGCTTCAACCTAGAAGAACAAAACTTGGGCATCCAAGTGGGAATGGTGTACTGATCATTACTTGAATGTATCATGAAGATTGGATGAAAAAATATATGTTGAGATTTCAGGAGACTCTAGTTTTTTGAAAGTTTGGCAACCCCTTTCAATATAAGTGTTATTCGCCAGTCCCTGCATTAGGCTACATCAAGAGGAAACAAACCTTAGAGATAGAACGTAGAACTACTTTATTGTGTCAAGTTTCAAGAAGCTAGCACAAACCGTGTTTGATTTAGAGTTCTAGCTGCATCTGTCAATATAGGTAAAAAAGAGAGAAACCTAGAAATTCAAACTGTTACTGCAAACGAATGCATCAACCTAGGAGAACGAAACTTAGGCATCCAAGTTTGATTGGTGTACTGCTCATTACTTGAAAGTATCATTAAGGTCGGAAAAAAATATGTGTTGAGATTTCAGGAGACTCTAGTTTTTTGGCAGCCTAACAACGCCTTTCATTGAAAGTGTTATTCGCCAGTCTGTGCTGAAGGCTACATCAAGAGGAAACAAACCTTAGGGATAGAATGTAGAACTACTTTATTGTGTCAAGTTTCAAGAAGCTAGCCCAAACCGTGTATGATTTAGAGTTTGAACTACATTTGTCAATATAGGAGAAAGCAGAATGAAACCTAAAAATTCAAACTGTTACTGCAAACGAATGCTTCAACGTAGGAGAAGGAAATTGAGCATCCAACTGGGATTGGTGTACTGATCATTACTCGAAAGTATCATGAAGATTGGATGCAAAAATATATGTTGAGATTTCAGAAGACTCTAGTTTTGGGAAGTTTGGCAACCCATTTCAATAAAAGTGTTATTCGCCAGTCCCTGCATTAGGCTACATCAAGAGTAAACAAACCTTAGAGATAGAACGTAGAACTACAGTATTTTGTCAAGTTTCAAGAAGCTAGCACAAACCGTGTTTGATTTAGAGTTCGAACTGCATCTGTCAATATAGGACAAAACAGAGTGAAACCTAAAAATTCAAACTGTTCTGCAAACGAATGCTTCAACCTTATAGAACGAAACTTGGGCATCCAAGTTTGATTGGTGCACTGCTCATTACTTGAAAGTATCATGAAGGTCGGAAGAAAAAATATATGATGAGATTTCAGGAGACTGTAGTTTTTTGGCAGCCTAACAACGCCTTTCATTGAATGTGTTATTCGCCAGTCTCTGCATAAGGCTACATCAAGAGGAAACAAACCTTAGAAATAGAACGTAGAACTACTTTGTTGTGTCATGTTTCAAGTAGCTATCACAAACCGTGTTTGATTTAAAGTTCTAACTGCATCTGTCAATATAGGAGAAAACAGAGTGAAACCTAAAAATTCAAACTGTTCCTGCAAACGAATGCTTCAACCTAGAAGAACAAAACTTGGGCATCCAAGTGGGAATGGTGTACTGATCATTACTTGAATGTATCATGAAGATTGGATGAAAAAATATATGTTGAGATTTCAGGAGACTCTAGTTTTTTGAAAGTTTGGCAACCCCTTTCAATATAAGTGTTATTCGCCAGTCCCTGCATTAGGCTACATCAAGAGGAAACAAACCTTAGAGATAGAACGTAGAACTACTTTATTGTGTCAAGTTTCAAGAAGCTAGCACAAACCGTGTTTGATTTAGAGTTCTAGCTGCATCTGTCAATATAGGTAAAAAAGAGAGAAACCTAGAAATTCAAACTGTTACTGCAAACGAATGCATCAACCTAGGAGAACGAAACTTAGGCATCCAAGTTTGATTGGTGTACTGCTCATTACTTGAAAGTATCATTAAGTTCGGAAAAAAATATGTGTTGAGATTTCAGGAGACTCTAGTTTTTTGGCAGCCTAACAACGCCTTTCATTGAAAGTGTTATTCGCCAGTCTGTGCTGAAGGCTACATCAAGAGGAAACAAACCTTAGGGATAGAATGTAGAACTACTTTATTGTGTCAAGTTTCAAGAAGCTAGCCCAAACCGTGTATGATTTAGAGTTTGAACTACATTTGTCAATATAGAAGAAAACAGTGAAACCTAAAGTTTAAAACTGTTACTGCAAACGAATGCTTCAACGTAGGAGAATGAAACTTGAGCATCCAAGTGGGATTGGTGTACTGATCATTACTCGAAAGTATCATGAAGATTGGATGCAAAAATATATGTTGAGATTTCAAAAGACTCTAGTTTTTGGAAGTTTGGCAACCCCTTTCAATAAAAGTGTTATTCGCCAGTAACTGCATTATTCTACATCAAGAGGAAACAAACCTTAGAGATAGAACGTAGAACTACAGTATTTTGTCAAGTTTCAAGAAGCTAGCACAAACCGTGTTTGATTTAGAGTTCGAACTGCATCTGTCAATATAGGACAAAACAGAGTGAAACCTAAAAATTCAAACTGTTCCTGCAAACGAATGCTTCTACCTAGGAGAACGAAACTTGGGCATCCAAGTTTTATTGGTGCACTGCTCATTACTTGAAAGTATCATGAAGGTCGGAAGAAAAAATATATGATGAGATTTCAGGAGACTGTAGTTTTTTGGCAGCCTAACAACGCCTTTCATTGAATGGGTTATTCGCCAGTCTCTGCTTAAGGGTACATCAAGGGGAAACAAACCTTAGGGATAGAACGTAGAACTACTTTATTGTGTCATGTTTCAAGTAGCTAGCACAAACCGTGTTTGATTTAAAGTTCTAACTGCATCTGTCAATATAGGAGAAAACAGAGTGAAACCTAAAAATTCAAACTGTTCCTGCAAACGAATGCTTCAACCTAGAAGAACAAAACTTGGGCATCCAAGTGGGAATGGTGTACTGATCATTACTTGAATGTATCATGAAGATTGGATGAAAAAATATATGTTGAGATTTCAGGAGACTCTAGTTTTTTGAAAGTTTGGCAACCCCTTTCAATATTAGTGTTATTCGCCAGTCCCTGCATTAGGCTACATCAAGAGGAAACAAACCTTAGAGATAGAACGTAGAACTACTTTATTGTGTCAAGTTTCAAGAAGCTAGCACAAACCGTGTTTGATATAGAGTTCTAGCTGCATCTGTCAATATAGGAGAAAACAGAGTGAAACCTAGAAATTCAAACT